>NC_057795.1:318980939-318994924 GCF_018294505.1 Triticum aestivum
GAGTTGCTCCTGACCCCCGGTGTTCGGCTGGCGAGTATCTTCATTATCGCTGTCACTGGGCGGCCCCTTCACCTTGTGTTCGGCATTAAGCTTGCCGACTTGTTTAAAAACCCAATAACTCCTATTGGTGTGATTGGCTGGTTTAACGGGGGTGCCATGAATCTGGCAGGGCCGATCCAGTATCTTATCTAAATTGGATGGTCCATCTCTATTTGCCTTGAATGGCTTTTTTCGTTGACCGGGTTTGGAACCACTGAATCCGGCATTGACCGCTGTGTCTTGCCTTCCTTCAGTGTTATTGCGATGTTTGTGTTTATTGTGTCGTGTCTTGCCGTTGTCGTCTCGAACTTTGGAAGTACCCGGATCATCGGTGTTGTTGCTTCTACGAGCGAGCCAACTGTCTTCTCCCGCGCAAAAACGGGTCATCAGAGTGGTAAGGGAATCCATGGATCTTGGTTTTTCTTGACCGAGGTGGCGGGCGAGCCACTCATCTCGAACGCTATGTTTAAAGGTTGCAAGGGCTTCGGTGTCCGGACAGTCGACAATTTGGTACCTAGTCCAGAGCTTCCTGGCAGATTCCTCGGGCTGCTGGATAATGTGACTTAGGTCATCAGCGTCCGGAGGCCGAATATATGTACCTTGGAAGTTATTGCGGAAGGCATCTTCCACGTCTTCCCAGCTGCTGACGGAGTTCTCAAGGAGGCTGTTCAGCTAGTGCCGCGCTGGCCCCTTCAGTTTTAGTGGGAGGTATTTGATGGCGTGGATGTCATCACCACAGGACAAATGGATATGGAGGAGGAAATCTTCAATCCATACTGCGGGCTCCGTTGTTCCATCGTATGATTCGATATTCATGGGTTTAAAGCCTTCCGGGAATTCGCGTTCCATTACTTCATCAGTGAAGCAAAGGGGGAGTGCGGCGCCTCTATGTTGGGCCACATCATGACGTAGCTCGGATGGAGTTCGTCCGCGGTGCTCGGCCTGGACATTATTGTGTTTGTCACGTCCGGCTAGATGGCCGTCGTTGCGTGTCTGAGCACATCCCCGTGATCTGTAGATCGATCTTGTCTAACCTGCTCTGTTGTGTAGGTCCTGCCATAGGTCATATGTATGACCACGGGTTGTTGTTTCAATGCCCTTACCGCGAGGTACGCGCTGGTGTTCGGCTTGAGTTGACGCTTTGTCCCGGCCACGTAGTGGTCGGTCAGCCACAATATGTGCTGGTAGGATGGGCTCCCGCGAACAATTTGCGCTTCGGGTAACTTTTGGTTGGGTGCTCGAGGCCGTATTCTTCAGCTACTAGGACATTAGTCCATTTATTGTTGAGCAGATCTTGATCAGCTTGAAGCTGCTGCTGCTTCTTTGTCAGGCTCCTTGAAGTGGCTATTAATTGGCGCTTAAAGCGCTCCTGCTCCAGAGGTTCCTCAGGCACGATAAATCCTCGTTGCCGAGGCTCACATCGTCCTCGGAGAGCGGAAGGTAGTCACTGTCCTCCGAGTCTTCGTGCATGGCCTGTTCATCAGGGCTAACTCGCCCATCTTCCCGTTCGTCCTGTTCGGAGGTTGGCTCAACGCGGTCTTCGTTGTTTTCGGCATCGTTCGGAGTATTATTTTCTCCTCTGCCAGTATTGCTGTTTCTTCCAGGGCGTGGTTTAGAGCGGCACCACTGATATCGGCGCTTTTGCTGTATCTCAGGAGTATTATCCTCAAATGGATCCTTCCCATTGTCGTCGTTGTTTTCTTTGGGTGTATCCACCATGTATACATCGTACGAGGAGGTGGCTGTCCAATGCCCTATAAGAGGTGGTTTTTGTGCCTGCTCCTCTCCGGCATTGTTGTCCATACCGTTGATGTCTTCAGAGCTATGATCGAGCATGTCGGTTAAGTCTTCGACATTCGCTATGAAGTGGGTGGTGGGTGGGAAGCGAAATTCTCCGTCATCAGCCTCCAATCCAAACCGGATATAGTTCGAATGAAAGTCTCCTGATAAGGAGAGGGCTTTTAATGAGTTTAGCACATCGCCTAAAGGTGGGTGCCGGAAGATATCCGCGGAGCTGAACTCCACGATCGGTGCCTGCTCAAGTTCGATGGGCGCGGAGACACGCGGTTCAGAACCTATGGCCGAAGACGAATCTGAGGTTCCGATGACACAGGCCCCGCTCGAGGTTGGACCTGTGTGCGGCTCTAACGCCGCTGAGTCTGCGGCTTCCGTGGCGGGGTTGAGCTTCCCGTCCGCGGACGGCGCAATCTGCTCTAGATCTAGGTCTAGAGTAATGCTACCTCTTGAGCACTGCGTTGGTTTTCCCTTGAAGAGGAAAGAGTGATGCAGCAAAGTAGCATAAGTATTTCCCTCCATTTTTGAGAACCAAGGTATCAATCCAGTACGAGGCTCCTCACAAGTCCCTCGTACCTACACAAACAAACAAGAACCTCACAACCAACGCGATAAAGGGGTTGTCAATCCCTTCACGGCCACTTGCGAAAGTGAGATCTGATAGAGATAATAAGATAAGATAAATATTTTTGGTATTTTTATGATATAGATTGAAAAATAAAGATGCAAAAAAAGATAGATCAGAAACTTATACGATAAAAGATAGACCCCGGGGCCATAGGTTTCACTAGTGGCATCTCTCAAGATAGCATAAGTATTACGGTGGGTGAACAAATTACTGTCGAGCAATTAATAGAAAAGTGCATAGTAATGAGAATATTTAGGCATGATCATGTATATAGGCATCACGTCCGCGACAAGTAGACCAACTCCTGCGTGCATCTACTACTATTACTCCACACATCAACCGCTATCCACCATGCATCTAGAGTATTAAGTTCATAAGAACAGAGTAACACATTAGGCAAGATGACATGATGTAGAGGGATAAACTCAAGCAATATGATATAAACCCCATCTTTTTATCCTCAATGCCAACAATACAATACGTTCCTTGCTGCCCCTGCTGTCACTAGGAAAGGACACCGCAAGATTGAACCCAAAGCTAAGCACTTCTCCCATTGCAAGAAAGATCAATCTAGTAGGCCAAACCAAACTAATAATTCAAAGAGACTTGCAAAGATAACAAATCATACATAAAAGAATTCAGAGGAGATTCAAATATTTCTCATAGATAAACTTGATCATAAACCACAATTCATCGGATCTCAACAAACACACCGCAAAAAGAGTTACATCAAATAGATCTCCAAGATCGAGGAGAACATTGTATTGAGATTCAAAGAGAGAGAAGAAGCCATCTAGCTAATAACTATGGACCCGAAGGTCTGTGGTAAACTACTCACAACTCATTGAAGAGGCTATGGTGTTGATGTAGAAGCCCTCCGTGATCGATTCCCCCTCCGGCGGAGCACCGACGAAGGCTGCAAGATGGGATCTCGCGGATACAGAAGGTTGCGGCTGTGGAAATAGGGTTTCGTGGTGCTCCTGGATGTTTTCAGGGTACGGAGGTATATATAGGCAAAGGAGGTCGGTCAGGGGACCCACAAGGGGCCCATGAGGGTTGGGGGCGCGCCCTCCTGCCTCGTGGCCGCCTCGGCTGCTTCTTGACGTCCACTCCAAGTCTCCTGGTTTGCATTCGTTCCAAAAAGATCGCTCCCGAAGGTTTCATCCCGTTTGGACTCCGTTTGATATTCCTTTTCTTCGAAACACTGAAATAGGCAAAAACAGCAATTCGGGCTGGGCCTGTAGTTAGTAGGTTAGTCCCAAAAATGATATAAAAGTGTAAAGTAAAGCCCATAAACATCCAAAACGGGTAATATAATAGCATGGAACAATCAAAAATTATAGATACGTTGGAGACGTATCAAGCAATTACAGGCGCTATCTCCTGAGCACGGTCCGATGACAGATTTAGGTCATGGTCATCATGGTGGCAGGGAGCGGCCCTCATGGGCTCGAATCCGTCGAAGATCAAGTCTTTGCGGATATCGACAACGTAATTCAAGTTTCCAAACCTGACCTGATGGCCAGGGGCGCAACTGTCGATCTGCTCTAGATGGCCAAGCGAGTTGGCCCGCAGTGTGAAGCCGCCGAATACGAAGATCTGTCTGGGAAGGAAAACCTCCCCCTGGACTGCATTGTTGTAGATGATTGATGGAGCCATCAAACCTTTTGGTGACGACGCAGTGGAACTCTCAATGAAAGCACCAATGTCGGTGTCAAAACTGGCGGATCTCGGGTAGGGGGTCCCAAACTGTGCGTCTAAGGTCGATGGTAACAGGAGGCGGGGGACATGATGTTTACCTAGGTTCGGGCCGTCTCTATGGAGGTAATACCCTACTTCCTGCTTGATTGATCTTGATGAATATGAGTATTACAAGAGTTGATCTACCACGAGATCGTAATGGCTAAAACCCTTGAAGTCTAGCCTGTATGATTATGATTGCCTCTACGGACTAAGCCCTCCGGTTTATATAGACACCGAAGGGGACTAGGGTTGTACAAAGTCGGTTATAGAGAAAGGAATCTTCATATCCGAACACCAAGCTTGCCTTCCACGCCAAGGAGAGTCCCATCCGGACATGGGACGAAGTCTTCTGTCTTGTATCTTCATAGCCCATCAGTCCCCGGGCCTGGGCCTAGGCCACACATAAGCGCGAAGCGTTGTTGGGCCAGGCCCAGAACGGTGCGCGGGCATGCGTGGCAGAGTTTTAACCGCAGTAACTTCTTCCCCAGTTGCGCTTCCCCACGATTCGCATTGAGTGCACGACGTGGGGGTCGTGCATGGAACGGTCACATCACACTTGCGTCACCTTGCGGTGAATAGTAAAGAGGCGGCCCGCGCCTTCCCCATAAAAAAGAGGAAGCCACAGGGGCGCTGCTCATTTACCCTCCGTGCCTTTTCCAATCTTGGAGCCACCGTTTCCTTCTTCTCCCTCTAGCGCAAATCGGAGCTTTCACAGTTGCTTGTTGCCGCCGCACCCCCATTGCGCTTGATTCCTCGCCCCCTCTCAGCCGCCATGGTGCCCAAGACAAGCAAGGGCAAGGGAGTGGCCAAGGACGCCGGGGGGAAGGAGGCGCCAGGGAGCGAGTTGGTGGAGCTGCGGACGCAGTACGCCCTCTTCACCTCGACGGTCGATGCGCTCACCCTCAAGGAGAAGTTCAGGCCCCTGTGGGGGAGGGAGACGTCAGGGCATCCCGCCACGCGCATCGTCCCTGCCTCCTTCGCCAAGGCCGGTCCAAATCGATATCCTTTCTTTGTCGACTATTTATCCTGTGGGCTCTGCCCTCCTTTCTCAGATTTCTTCAATGACGTCATGCACACCTACGGCTTCTGCCTTCTGGACCTTAGGCCAAACGCCGTGGCGTGCATGGCCTTCTTTGCCCATGTTTGCGAGGGCTTCACCGAAGTGTACCCCAGAACGACGTTCTTCCTCCATTACTTCACCCCTCGCATCCAGCCAGGGGGCACCATCTCTGGCTGCATTACTTGGATCCCGAGGAGCCAGAGCAAGGGCACATACCCGGAGGGTGCCTAGAGGGAGATGTGGGACGAGTGGCGGGGCTGGTGGCGCTGGATCGAGGAGACAGATCCGCAGGAGTTCTGTCGGGTCCTTTGGAGGCCGCCGGTCCACAACAAGGACTGGGGCGAGCTCGATGCCGACGACAAGAAGCTCACGGTAGCCACCACTAGGATCCATCGCCTCACCTCGGCTAGGATCACTCTCGAGATGATCGGGACCGACTTCATCCGCCACCGGATTGCCACATTGCACAATAAGGGGAGGCCGGCCTGGGACTTCAGGAATGCGACCGATATCATGAGGCTCCGCCCCGGCCTGAACCATAACTTCACAGTGCTGCAGCACGCTCATCTTTGTCAGAGGCTTTTCCAGCTCAAGGTTGACGAGGTCAGTAGGGTCGAGAGGACCGGCAAGGCCGAGAAGACCGGCAAGGCCGACAAGTCTGATAGCCTGTTCGGGTTGCCAGCGGGGGTAGTCCCGTTGAGAAACAACTCTCTTCTGACCGCCATCATCGCCATGATGCCGGTTTTCAACGCGCACGACCTCGATCCGACCTGGGATGAGCCAAAGGCAGAGCTGGTGCAGGCATTCTTTGACAACTTGTTGGAGTAGTATGTCCGTGACGAGCCACAGCTCATCCGTGCCACCACTGAGGAAGAGCTGGCGTACATTGCCGCAGGGGCAGAGGAGGCAGCACTTGCCGCGGAGGCCGGCAGCCTCAACACTGTGGAGGACGAGGCCAACGTGGCTGCAGAAGAAAAGGAGTTTGCTAGTGGGCGGGGTCTGCCACTGAGCCCAGCGGCATCTATGCTAGAGTTCCCCTTGTTGAAGAAGCGGTCGAGGAGTCGGCCGAAGAGGGGACCGATGCGGATGATTCCTCGGCCCCAGGGAAGAAACATGTTTTGCGGCGGGCTGGCTCTGGCGAGCCGGTCCGGCCCGACAAGAGTGCGCAATGTGAACGGGCCCAGGCGCAGCCCATGCGCCAGACGAGGGCTGCGGTAATGAAGATGGCCGCGGCCGCCGCCTCCTTGTCCAAGCGGTGCAGGACTCCATCCCCTTCTCCTTCCCTTGCGGACGTCACCCCGGAGGCCGATTTCGATCTTGGGTCCTTTAGCCCGAAGAGGAAGAGGAGGCCAGCGGAGGAGGATGAGTAAGCACCTTGTCCCTCATCATTTCCTGACCCTCCGTCCGTGCCATCTTTCCCTGACTTGATCTTATCTTCACGGTGACACAGAGACGCCGGCCCAGAGGGCGGCGAAGAGGGCCAAGGATTCAACGGGCGACAAGCCCCCGGCGGGCGCTCCACGCACGCCGGCGTTGGTGGTGATCAGCCCAGACAACAACCCATCGTGAGTCCGTTATTCACTCCCCCAGCGTGAGTCCGTTATTCACTCCCCATCGACGGGCGTTGGGGTGTGTATCCTTGGTGCTGACCTTGCTAGGCTCGCAGGAGGAGAGCAGCAACGGGAGGAGCCGCTGAGGGCAGCCCCTGACACACCGCCCCGTCAACCACGCCACCCAGAGGGGCATCACTAGTAAGGGCACATACCGTCAAGCCCATGCGCATGGAGGAAGAGGGGGCAAGCATGGTCACTGGTGGCTCCGTCCCGGCAACGAACGTTGGCGGGGAGGGAACCACTTCTCCTCAGTTCGACACGGGTAAGCTGCCTGCCTCCCGTCCCCTGCTGTGTCTGCCATGCGATGTTATCTCTTTTCTTTGTTCTGAACTTTGGTTTTGGCCTCGTTTCATTCTCCTTTCTAGTTTCCAGACCCTCCCTTGTTGCACCAGGTGGACGTTGACGTTGTCATCGAGGTGGTCGCCAAGGATGCCAAAACCGAGGCCACCAAGATCGCGGGTGGGGAAGCCGCCAAGGGGCCTCCCCGGGAGGCCATCAAGGCTGCTGACGAGGAAGCCGCCAAGGAGCCCGCCGGGGAGGAGGTGGCCGACGACTAACCTTCCTCCCCTACAGCCCCGACATGGGCAAGTACTTGAAGGTGGGCGATGATCTGTTCATCCGCCTCCCAGGGACGGCAAGCACCAGAGCGCCAGCCAAAGGGGAGGTTTTTGACGATGAGGCCCTCGCCACCGCCGGGCTCCAAGCTGTCGACGAACCGAGCGCCAGCGGCGGTGGTTCCCAAGACTAGCAGCTCCTCCGGGCTATGAGCGCCAATTTCCAGAAGCTCCAGGTGCTCCACCGTGCCCGCTAGGATAAGGTGAACTCCAGGATGGCAGCCGTGGATAGGGCAGAGGCGGCCTTTCTGGAGCGCGTCGCTCAGACACAAGTCTGGTCCACCGAGGCCCGACAGGACCTGAGGGCCACCCAGGACCAGCTGGATGAGCGGTAGCGGGAGCTCCTCTTGAAGCAGGCTGACATTGAGAAGGCCGAAGAGGCGGCGAAGGAACATGCCACCAAGGATGAAGCTGACCTGAGGCAGCAGCAGGCTCTGCTGGACACCCAAGAGGAATACCTCGTCGCCCTTGAACATGCGCTTGCCACCATGCTCCACGGCAAGGATGAGGAGATCGAGAAGCTCGTCGCACAGCGGACCCAGGAGCTGGAGCGGAAGCATAAAGATGCACTTGATGCTCTGGCCCTGGACCAAGCCGGCAAGGTGGAGAAGCTGGAGCTGGAGCGGGAGGAGCTGAAGAAGGAGATCTCAAGGCTGACGGAGGATAGGGACACAATTAACCACACTCTGGTGGATTTGCAAGTTGCCATCTCCGACAAGACCAAGCTGCTCTCCGAGGCCAACGGCTCCATCAATGATCTGAAGCTGAAACTGGACACCTTGGAAGGGACACTTTTGGAGGTCAGGGCCAGTGAGGAGACCCTGAACAAGGCCTTTGAAGGGGAGAAGCTGGTGCGGCAGGGTGATGCCGCCACCCACAAGGACTATGTGGACAGCATAAACCTCTGGACCGGCCGCTTCATTGCCGTTATGGAGAGGCTCACCATGCAGCTAGCCATCATGGACATGCCGAACTTCAGGTACTCCCAGGAGGCAAACATAAGCCCAGTGCTAGGCTGGCCCTGTTTTTTGAGGGCGTCCTCGACGCCCTGGAACAGCTCCACTCTAGTCGAGCAACTTATCTAGCCAATGAGGCTCGGAAGCTTTGCTGGGGCGCCCTGACCAAGGTGCTCACCAAGGTGGCATTCTGGAACCCCAGCGTCGACTTCTCCAACACGCTTGAGAGTTTGCCAGAGGATGCAAACCTCATGGCACTCAAAGAGCGTATCGAGCCCATCATCAGCTGCGTTGACGGAGTCAAGAGGTTGGAAGGCCAGCGCCGGGACTAGGCACCCCGTTTCTCATTGCCGCTGCGAGTTCATGCCCAAGACAATTTTATCTTAAGTTAGAACCACGACAACTACTGATGTAATATAACTTTGCAGTATTTTGAAATGGCGCATGCTATCTTCCTGTTTGATTTCCTTTGTATATACACACCCCATGCTTAGTTGGATAGGTTTGCCAGCGCGTAAACCCATGCCGCGACGCTTTGAGGAACGGATCCTTAGCAGCCTGCCGAGGGTGCTCGCTGCCGGGCAAGCCACCTTGCCATTCTCGACGCTGCCGCTTGAGCTGTTGAGCGGACTCGAAACAGAACAAGGGCGTTGCCAATAGCAGAAGGGTTCCCTTGCGTGCAGGTTTTCCATACAAGAAGCAAAATCCTCCGAGGAAAATAACCCTATAAAAAGGAAATTGCTCAAGGTTTTGCGTGACTTAGCTTTTCTGTCGCCACGCGGGTGGTCGTTGCGTCCGCACACGACACCGCTCGCCTGGCTGGTGGCACCGGAGTGTGGCTGGTTGTTGTTGCCCTCTTCTTCAGAGCCATCACGATGAAGGAGTCGATGCGTTGACCTCTAGACCAGATTTTCACAGCATCAGTGCCCCCTACCTGGCGCGCCAAAGATGTCGGGGAAACGACACCTATGGGACCATGAGGATCCCTTCTACGGTTGGCGGGGCGTGGAGTTGTGCAAAGAGCAGGTCTAGCGTTCAGCGCGAGGGGATTTTAGCCAGGTTTGGGCCGCAGTGATGCGTAAAACCCTAGTCCTGCTTGTATGTGTATTTAGTGTTCTTGAGCTCTTGAACTAGCAGCGGTGCATGCCCAGTCCAAAAAGTCTGAATCCTTCCACCGTACGCCTCGGGCCTCTTTTTATATGTCAATGGGGTTGCCACAGTGGCACACAGGAGGTGGAAAGTATCTACAGTGTACAAGTTTATCGCCTAACATTGCAGCATAAACACATTTAGTGCGCCGCCTACGTGCCCTCTTGCTTTATCGGGGATGGCAACAGAGCTCGTCCCGTCTGTCGCCGCCTCGCCTTGCTTCGACGAACATCCAAGCCGACGAGGCATGCAGCGCTAGGCTGGCTGGCTGCTGCGCTGGTGCGGCGACATGGTCTTCACGAAGATATGCATGTCACCACGCAAGTGCTTGACTAGTTGGCCTAGAAGCCACATGCTGCCATGCAGGCACTTGCCTAGTTGGCGGGCTGGTCGCCGCATCAGAACGACCGCGGGGCAGCGAATGTTGGCAGGTGCGGGTCCAGCTTTGGCCCCGCAGATTCCCCTGGCAAGGGTCTTGCCCGGGGTCTCGCGAGCGCCCCCAGCAAGGATCTTGCCGGGGGTCTTCGGTCGTCCCCGGCAAGGATCTTGCCAGGGGTCTTCATATTCTGGTCCTTATCTAAACTCGCAGGCCTTTGATCTTCACAAAGATCTGCATGTCAGGCACTCCCGAGTCTAGATTTCGACGTTGTCGATGGTGTCAGAACTCTTAGGCTCAAGGGTGGCGGCCTTGATGGTGTCGGGCATGTTGCCCCGACAAGGCTCTTGCCGGGGCTACATAGGCTGTCCCGGCAAGAGCCTTGCCGGGGGAAGTCCATCTTGCCCCTTTTCTCTTCGTGCCTTTGGCTTGATTGCTGCCTTGGCACTCTCGTGCATTTCCTTCCTCTACCCCCGCCAAGAATGGCCGCATGTGTGGCTATGACTGCCCATGCACAAGTAAAGGGGTACAAAAAGGCCCCTACTTTTGTACACCGACAAGGGTGATGTCAACAATAATAACTCATGCTACCCATATCCAACTGGATATATGTTCCTAGATCTTTCCTCACCACATGATGCTTGCCAAAAGAGAAAATAAAAAGGAATAGAGAGAAAAACTTTGACTCTTGCATGAAACTAAATACATAAAAGTAAAAGGTAGGCCCTTCGCAGAGGGAAGCAGAGGTTGCCATGCGCTTTTTGCTTGTATGTGCAATCCCTTAGTGCAAAAGAACGTCACGTTATATTGCCCCTTATGATAGCAACCTTTATTATGCAGTCTGTCGCTTTTATTCTTTTCCATCACAAGTTCGTACAACGCTCAATTTTCTCTTACACTAACTGATCTAACACTTTTATAAGCAATTTTTATTGCCTTATTGCACCGATGACAACTTACTTGAAGGATCTTACTCAATCCTTAGGTAGGTATGGTGGACTCTTGAAAATAAGATTTGGGTTTAAGGGTTTTTGGATGCACAAGTAGTATCTCTACTTGGTGCGGGATTTTTGGCTAGCAAAGATGGGGGCAAGCACCACATGTTGAAGGATCTATGACAATATAACTTCTATGTGAATATGAACAAACATAATTCATTACGTTGTCTTCCTTGTCCAACGTCAACAATTTTGGCATATAATATTTTGATGGGGGCTCACAATCACAAAAGATTTCCAAGATAGTGTATTTGCATGTGAAAGTTCTCTTCCTTATATTAATCATTTAGGAATTGCTTGTATGACCAATATTGTGATTGTCAAGCTTCAAAAAATTTCACTTTCTAAACCCAATGTGAAGCTACCACTAAGCATGATATGAACATATAATTTCAACTTCTTGATATTCAATTCATTCAACAATTTACTCATAGGATATAAGTGAAGTACAAGAGTAATGACAAGCTACTCCAAAAAGTAATTTGCATATCATTAGCATCATGGATATTCAAAGAATTCATACTAACAACATTGCAATCATGCTCATCATTTATGCCAAACATTCTATTGAATTCTTATTCTATCAATTGAGCACAATTTTCCTTTCCATCATTTTCACGAAAGACATTATAAAGATGAATAATATGATGCAACCTTAATTCCATTTTTTGTAGTTTTCTTTTATAAACCAAACTAGTGATTAAACAAGAAACTAACCGATTCAATTGCAAGATCTCAAGATATGCCTTCATGCACTCACCTCCCTGATAACAGCGCCAGAAAAGAGCTTCGTTGACAGGATGTGAGTGTCGCTTATCTAACCTCCTCGACAATGGAGCGAGAAAAGAGCTTGATGTCTACTACGCAACTTTATTCTTGTAGACTCGTGTTGGGCCTCCAAGCGTGGAGTTTTGTAGGACAGTAGCAATTTTCCCTCAAGTGGATGACCTAAGGTTTATCGATCCGTGGGAGGTGTAGGATGAAGTTGGTCTCTCTCAAACAATCCTGCAACCAAATAACAAAAAGTCTTTTGTGTCCCTAACACACCAAATACAATGGTAATTTGTATAGGTGCACTAGTTCGGCGAAGAGATGGTAATAAAAGCGTAGTAATGATAGTAGATATTGATTTTTGTCATAGGAACAATAAAAAACAACAAGGTAGCAATTGATAAAACGGAGCACAAACGGTATTGCAATGCTTGAAAATGATGCCTAGGGTCCGTAATTTCGCTAGTGCAATTTCTCAACAATGCTAATATAATAGGATCATATAACCATCCCTCAACGTGCGATGAAGAATCACTCCAAAGTTCCTATCCAGTGGAGAACATAAGAAGAATTTTTTTGTAGGGTACGAAACCACCTCGAAGCTATTCTTTCCAATCGATCTATCAAAGAGTTCATACTAAAATAACATCAAATAATTTCAGATCCATAATACCCAATCCAACTCAAAGAACCTCAAAGAGTCCCCCAAGATTTCTACCGGAGAAACAAAGACACGAACGTGCATCAACTCCAATGCATAGATTACCCCAATGTCACCTCGGGAATCCGCGAGTTGAGTGCCAAAATATATAGCACGTGAATCAATACGATACCCCATTGTCACCACAGGTATTCATAGCAAGACATACATCAAGTGCTCTCAAATCCATAAAAGTATTCAATCCGATAAAACAAAATCTCAAAGGGAAAACTCAATTCACCACAAGAAGATAGAGAGGGGAAAACCCCATATGATCCAACTATATTAACAAATCCCGCGATACATCAAGATCGTGACATCTCAAGAACACGAGAGAGAGAGAGATTAAACACATGCTTCTGGTACAAAACCTCAGCCCCGAGGGTGGACTACTCCCTCCTCATCGTGGTGGCCACCGAGATGATTTAGATGGCCACCAGTTATGGTTTCCCCCTCCGGCGGAGTGCCGAAACGGGGTCTAGATTGGTTTCTCATGGCTACAGAGGCTTGCGGCGGTGGAACTTCTTATCTAGGGTCTCTGTGAGGGTTTTTGGAATATTTGATGATTTATAGGGCAAAGAGGGGGTGCGGGAGGCCACCGAGGTGGGCACAACCCATCGAGGCGCGCCTGGGGGCCCAGGCATGCCCTGGTGGGTTGTGCCCCCCTCGGGGCACCCCCTAGGTGCTGCTCTGGCCCATTGGATGTCTTCTGGTCCATAAAAAATCCACAAAAAGTTTCGCGGTGTTTGGACTCGGTTTGATATTGATTTCCTGCGATGTAAAAAACAAGCAAAAAACAACAACTCGCACTGGGCACTGGGCACTGGGTCAATAGGTTAGTCCCAAATATGATATAAAGTTGCTATAAAATGATTGTAAAACATCCAAGAATGGTAATATAACAGCATGAATACTTCATAAATTATAGATACGTTGGAGATGTATCATATTGGCTTTCCTATGGACTCAATGTGATCTTGGATCACTAAAATATATGTTGGGAATCGTTGCATGGAAGACAAAAAAAATTCTACGCACATGCAATGATCTATCCATGGAGATGCATAGAAACAAGGGGGAGAGTGTGTCTATGTACCCTCATAGACCGTAAGTGGAAGAGTTTCACAACGCGGTTGATGTAGTCGAAGTTCTTCGTGCTTCAACCGATCAAGTACTGAATGCACTGCACCTCCGTGTTCTGCACACGTTCAACTCGGTGACGTTCCTCGCCTTCTTGATCCAGCAAGACGTTGAGGTAGTAGATGAGTTTCGTCAGCACGATGGCATGGTGACGGTGATGGTGAAGTGATCTCCACAGGGCTTCGCCTAAGCACTACGAAAATATGACCTCGGGTGTAAACGGTGGAGGGGGCACCGCACACGGCTAACAATTGATATGGGGTGTTCTAGGCACCCCCCTCCCACATACATATAGGTGCGAGGGAGGGAGGAGCAGCCATAGGAGGCGCCCAAGTAGGAGGAATCCTACTTGGAGTCCCTCCCAAGGTACGCCCCCTGCCATATATAACCTAGGGGGAAGGAAA
>NC_057795.1:318995066-319213215 GCF_018294505.1 Triticum aestivum
GGGGGGGAGGGAAGGAAGTGGGAATCCTAATCCACACTTTCCTTCTCCTCCTAGGCCGGCTCATCATAGCTTCTTCATAATTTGTAGGTTCGCCTTGGTCTAGTAACATGATTTCCAGGATAGGATCACCGTACCACTCTAGTGTGGATTGTGCTCTGGTTGACCTACGAAATTCAGTAGTAACTTGATCTGAAGTTTCATGATCATCATCATTAGTTTCCTCTCTAGTTGGTGTAGGCATCACGGGAACAGTTTTCTTTGATGTACTACTTTCCAATTTGAGAGAAGGTACATTTACCTCATCAAGTTCTCCTTTCCTCCCACTCACTTCTTTCGAGAGAGACTCCTTCTCTAGAAAGGATCCATTCTTAGCAACAAAGATCTTGCCTTCGGATCTGTGATGGAAGGTGTACCCAATTGTTTCCTTAGGGTATCCTATGAAGACGTGCTTCTCCGATTTGGGTTTGAGCTTATCAGGTTGAAGCCTTTTGACATAAGTGTCGCAACCCCAAATTTTAAGAAACGACAGCTTAGGTTTCTTGCCAAACTACAATTCATACGGTGTCGTCTCAACTAATTTAGATGGTTCCCTATTTAACATGAATGCAGTTGTCGCTAATGCATAACCCCAAAAAGATAGTGGTAAATCAGTAAGAGACATCATAGAACACACCATATCCAATAAAGTATGGTTAGAACTTTCGGACACACCATTACGCTGTGGTGTTCCAGGTGGCGTGAGTTGTGGAACCATTCCACATTGTTTTAAATGAAGTCCAAACTCATAACTCGAATATTCGCCTCCACGATCAGATCGTAGAAACTTTATTTTCTTGTTACAATGATTCTTCACTTCACTCTGAAATTCTTTGAACTTTTCGAATGTTTCAGACTTGTGTTTTATTAAGTAGATATACCCATACCTACTCAAATCATCTGCAATGGTCAGAAAATAACGATACCCGCCCCGTGCTTCAACACTCATCGGACCGCACATTGGTATGTATTATTTCCAATAAGTTATTAGCTCGCTCCATTGTTCCGGAGAACGGGGTTTTAGTCATCTTGCTCATGAGGCGTGGCTCGCAAGTATCAAATGATTTATAATCAAGTGATTCCAAAAGTCCATCTGCATGGAGTTTCTTCATGCGCTTTACACCAATATGACCTAAATGGCAGTGCAACAAGTATGTTGCACTATCATTATCAACTTTGCATCTTTTGGCATCAATATTATGAATATGTGTACTACTAGGATCGAGATTCAATAAACGATTCACATTGGGTGTATGACCATAGAAGGTTTTATTCATGTAAACAGAATAACAATTATTCTCTAACTTAAATGAATAATTGTATTGTAATAAATATGATCTAATCATATTCATGCTCAACGCAAACACCAAATAACATTTATTTAGGTTCAACACTAATCCCGGAGGTAGAGGGAGTGTGCGATGGTGATCATATCAACCTTGGAATCATTTCAAACACACATCATCACCTTGCTTTTAACTAGTCTTTGCAACTCCTGTTTTCAGTTACTAATCTTAGCAACTAAACCGGTATCAAATTCCCAGGCATTACTTCGAATATAGTAAAATACACATCAATAACATGTATATCAAATATACCTTTGTTCACTTTGCCATCCTTTTTATCTGCCAAGTCTTGGGGAAGTTCCACTTCCAGTGACCATTTCCTTCGTAGTGGAAGCACTCAGTTTCAGGCTTGGGTCCAGCTTTGGGCTTCTTCACGGGATTGGCAACTTGCTTGCCATTCTTCTTGAATTTCCCTTTCCTCCCCTCGCCCTTTTCTTGAAACTAGTGGTCTTGTTAACCATCAACACTTGATGCTCTTTCTGGATTTCTACCTTTGCTAATTTCAGCATCGCGAAGAGCTTGGGAATCGTTTTTGTCATCCCTTGCATATTATAGTTCATCACAAAGTTCTAGTAGCTTGGTGATAGTGACTAGAGAACTCTGTCAATCACTATCTTATCTGGAAGATTAAGTCCCACTTGATCCAAACGATTGTATTACCCAGACATTCTGAGCACATGCTCACCGACTGAGCTATTCTCCTCCATCTTGTAGGCAAATTACATGTAAGAGGTCTCATACCTCAACACGAACATGAGTCTGAAATACCAATTCAGCTCTTAGAACATCTCATATGCTCTGTGGCGTTCAAAACATTTTTAAGTCCCTATTCTAAGACGTAAAGCATGGCGCACTAAACTATTCACTAGTCATCATATCAAGCTTTCCAAACGTTCACAACGTCTGCATCTGGTCCTGCAATAGGTCTGTCACCTAGCGGTGCATCAAGGACATAATTCTTCTGTGCAACAGTGAGGATAATCCTTAGATCACGGACCCAGTCCGCATCTTTGCTACTATCATCTTTCAACTTATTTTTCTCTAGGAACATATCAAAAAATAAGGGAGCTATATCGCGAGCTATTAATCTACAACATAGATTTGCAAGTACTATCAGGACTAAGTTCATGATAAATTAAGTTCAGTTAATCAAATTACTAATGAACTCCCACTTAAATAGACATCTCTCAAGTCATCTAAGTGATACGTGATCCAAATCAACTAACCCATGTCCGATCATCACGTGAGATGGGGTAGTCATCAATGGTGAACATCTCTATGTTGATCATATCTACTATATGATTCACGTTCAACCTTTCGGTCTCTAGTGTTTCGAGGCCATGTCTATACATGCTAGGCTCGTCAAGTTTAACCCAAGTATTCTGCATGTGCAAAACTCTCTTGCACCCGTTGTATGTGAATGTAGAGTATATCACACCTAATCATCACGTGGTGTCTCAACACGATGAACTGTAGCAACGGTGCATACTCAGGGAGAACACCTTTACCTTGAAATTTAGTGAAGGATCATCTTATAATGCTATCGCCATACTAAGCAAAATAAGATGCTTAAAAGATAAACATCACATGCAATCAAAATATGTAACATGATATGACCATCATCATCTAGTGCTTTTGATCACCATCTCCAAAGCATCGTAATGATCCCCATCGTCACTGGCTCGACACCGTGATATCCATCGTTGCGTCGTGGTCGTCTCGCCAACTATTTCTTCTACAACTATCGCTAACTCATAGTGATAAAGTAAAGCAATTACATGGCGTTTGCATTTCATACAATAAAGAGAAAACCATAAGGCTCCTGTCGGTTGCCGATAACTCACGAAAAATGATCATCTCATACAAATAATGTTTACCACATCATGTCTTGACCATATCACATCACAACATGCCCTGCAAAAACAAGTTAGACGTCCTCTACTTTGTTGTTGCAAGTTTTACATGGCTGCTACGGGCTTCTAGCAAGAACCGTTCTAACCTACGCATAAAACCACAACAGTGTTTCATCAAGTTTTCTGTTTTAACCTTCTTCAAGGACCGGCATCAGTCAAATTCGATTCAACTAAAGTAGGAGAAACAGACACCCGCCAGCCACCTTTATGCAAAACTAGTTGGATGTCAGTCGGTGGAACCGGTCTCATGCGCGTGGACATGTAAGGTTCGTTAGGGACGCTTCATCCCACAATACCGCCGAATCAAAATAAGACGATGGTGGTAAGTAGTGTGACTATCACCGCCCACAACTCTTTGTGTTCTACTCGTGCATATCATCTACGCATATACCTGGCTCTGATGCCACTATTGGGAATCGTTGCATGGAAAACAAAAAAATTCTATGCACACCCAATGATCTATCAATGGAGATGCATAGCAATGAGGGGGAGAGTGTGTCTACCTACCCTTGTAGACAGTAAGCGAAATCGTTTCACAACGCGGTTGATGTAGTCGAACTTCTTCGTGCTTCAACAAATCAAGTACCGAACGCACGACACCTCCATGTTCTGCACACATTCAACTCGGTGACGTTCCTCGCCTTCTTGATCTAGCAAGACGTCGAGGTAGTAGATGAGTTTCGTCAGCACGACAGCGTGGTGACAGTGATGGTGAAGTGATCTCCGCAGGGCTTCGCCTAAGCACTACCAAAATATGACCGGGGGTGTAAACAGTGGAGGGGGGCGCCGCACATGGCTAACAATTGATCTGGTGTGTGCTAGGCGCCCCCCTCCCACATATATATATATAGGTGGGAGGGAGGGTGGAGCAGCGATAGGAGGCGCCCAAGTAGGAGGAATCCTACTTGGAGTCCCTCTGAAGACGCGCCCCCCTGCCATATATAACCGAGGGGAAAGGAAAGAGAGGGGGAGGGAAGGATGTGGGAATCCTAATCCTCACTTTCCTTCTCCTCCTAGGCCGGCCCATATGGGGGAGGGCACCAGCCTCTTGTGGCTGGTGTGTTTCCCCTATTGGCCCATAAGGCGCATATCTTTTGTTGGGGGTGCTCGGAACCCCTTCCGGTGACCCAATAACTACCTGGTACCCCCGAAACACTTCCGGTGTCTGAATACCATTGTCCTATATATCAATATTTACCTCTCGAGCATTTTGAGACTCCTCGTCATGTCCGTGATCTCATCCGGGACTCCGAACAACATTCGGTCACCAAATCACATAACTCATATAATAACATATCATCGTCGAACGTTAAGCGTGCGGACCCTTCGGGTTCGAGAACTATGTAGACATGACCGAGACACCTCTTCGGTAAATAACCAATAGCGGAACGTGGATGCTCATATTGGCTCCCACATATTCTACGAAGATCTTTATCGGTCAAACCGTTGTGACAGCATACGTTATTCCCTTTGTCATCGGTATGTTACTTGCTAGAGATTCAATCATCGGTATCTTCATACCTAGTCCAATCTCGTTACTGGCGAGTCTCTTTGTTAGTTTGCTTGCAAGCTTATGATGTGTATTACCGAGAGGGCCCAGAGATACCTCTGCGATACACGGAGTGACAAATCCTTATCTCGATCTATGCCAACTCAACAAACACCTTCGGAGATACGTGTAGATAATCTTTATAATCAACCAGTTATGTTGTGATGTTTGATAGCACACAAGGTATTCCTCCGGTATCCGGGAGTTTCATAATCTCATAGTCGAAGGAATATGTATTTGACATGTAGAAAGCAATAGCAATAAAATTGAATGATCATTATGCTAAGCTAACAGATGGGTCTTGTCCATCACATCATTCTCCTAATGATGTGATCCCGTTGTCAAATGACAACACATGTCCATGGTTAGGAAACCTCAACCATCTTTGATCAACAAGGTAGTCTAGTAGAGGCTCACAAGGGACACGGTATTTGTTTATGTATTCACACATGTATTTAAGTTTCTGATCAATACAATTCTAGCATGAATAATAAACCTTTATCATGAATAAGGAAATATAAAATAACAACTTTATTATTGACTCTAGGGCATATTTCCTTCAATAGAAATGAAGAGTCTTGAGCTTTTGCCAATATGTGTCCTTAGCATTTTGAGGGGTCCACATCTCTAGTCCATTTCATGCCATTCATTGAACTTTCTGAAATATTTAACTTGAATGGATATTAGTTCAATGAGCTATATGTTGTTATGAATTACCAAAACCACCCTGGTATTAGTCGCACTTTCAATGAGTAATAAGCTCAATAATCTCAACTTAGATCTAATTGTTGGGTAGCATAGTAGAAAATATATTTTTTGCCCTACGATCAACCAGGAACACTATGAAGATGCAACAATGGGTTAGATCAGATCGTTACAAACTCCAAGTTGCAGCAAAATAAGACGACTTGGTGTAGATTGTACTTGAAGTCCCTCAAATCGTTCACGAACGATCCCTCGAAAGGAAGACCGAAAGCACGACCTCTCCACAGTTTGCAAGTGTACGATCTTCATGATCTACCAGCGCTTCGCCGTACAGAGCTAATCGTCACCAAAGAATTAGAGGCAGGAGATTAGGACCACACTAGGCTTCTAATTATGAGGATTAGAATGGATCTAGATCTAGCTCTAATTGGATCAACTAGAACTAGAACTAGAGAAGTAGAGGAGGCTCCAAAAACTTGTGTATTCAAGAGTGCCAAAACATCCAGTGTATATAGGTAGAAGGAGGGGAGACGGGGCGCCAAAAGGGGGGAAGGTTCCTCCCTTGTGCTGGCCATTAGGATGGGGAAACCCCCTCCAATTCGGCATCCCCCTTCCTTCTGCAAGAGGGAAGGAGGCGCCACCTCCTATTGGGCCCAAGTGGCCCAATATGATTTCCACCACTTGGTATTTTAAGGCCCGTTGATATTTAATTAAATATAAAATCATGCTAAATATTATTAGAGCCTTTTAATATTAATTTAACATCTCCAAAAACTATGTCCACCTATATATAATTAAAGGTATTACCCGGTAAACCCTGAAACCCTTCCGGTGACACGGAACGCTACCAGTTCCTCTTGAAACTATTTCAAATATTAATGAAACTATTTCATAAATATTTTCTCATTACTCATGTCCTATGAACACTTTGCAGCTCGTGATTACCTTAATCTTGTGACCCTATAGGTTTGGTAAAACATAGACATGAACAAAACCCCTTTCGTTCAATGACCGATAGCGGAACCGTGGACATCCATATCAATCCCTATGATTATAAAAAATGACACTAGAGTCAACCCTTGGTTATCATGTGCCAATCACTTTACTTTGAAATACTCTACACAACCCGAGGTGAGATATATTGGTATCCTCTTGAGTCATACACATGCTCACTATACGGGTCTCCTCGTTATCGATTTTGTTCTTCTTTGTCAATGACATGTTGTGGAATCCCCATTACATAGTGACCTATGTCTGGCCAGATGATGATGTATGCCATCACACCGAGAGGGCCCTAAGATATCTCTCCATCATCGGAGGAGCATATCCCGCTCTCGAGTTATCTAGTCCCTTGATAAACTTTCCGAGGAACCTGTAAGTTGTCGTTATGGTCAATGTGTTACAGATGACGTTTGAGCAACCCCAATGTTCATTGTATGGTAAGAAGTGACTATGATACTCTCACGGTCTAAGGAACTAAATCACACGTTAAGTCTGCATGTTATATCAATTGACTTGTCATGATTGTATCTCAAAGTATAACAAACAAGTTTGGGTTGATTCAATATGATCGTTCTTTTAACGTCATATTATCTTTGTTGTTTTAGGACTATCATTACACTTCACAATATCCTAAGATCGGGAAAACATGATCACCAACAACATTTGAGCTAGTCTTAGAGGCGAGACTAGGAATCTTATTTTACCATTTATCATTTCACATGTGCATATGAGTTTTCCACTGAATCTCACATTCCTGGATCATAGCAGTTATAACATACAATATAAACTCTTAATTATGAATATGTATATATAATAATACAATATTATTGCCTCTAGGGCATATTTCCAATAGATCGCCACTTGCACTAGAGTCAATAATCTAGTTACATAGTTTTTTTGACACCGATGACTATCCGGTGTTGCTCATGCCTTGCTCAAGGTAGAAGCTTCGTCATCGGGTCTGACACATTCAAATATGTGAGACTCTTGAGTACTTCAACAAAATCCTTATCGACGTACCATTGGATAATGTGATACTTGTGCTTGATATGTCTGATCTTCATGTGGGATCTTGGTTCGTTTGCTTGAGCAATGATACCACTATTATCACAATATATTGCCGTTTGGTTCATTACACTTGGGAACACACCAAGTTCTTCAAGAAACTTCTTGATCCAGACCGCCTCCTTCCAAGCTTCTAAAGCCGAAATATATTATGCTTCCGTCATAGAATCCGCAATAGTGTTCTGCTTGAAACTTTTCCAAACTATACCGCCCCTCCATTGAGGGTGAAAACATAGCCCGATTGAGATTTATAGTCATCTATATTAGTCATGAAGCTAGCATCAGTGTAACCATTTACAATGAGAGACGAGGAGTATGTCCTTTGTCCTTTTGAGGTACTTAAGAATATTTCAACGGCTGCCCAGTGAGCCACTCCAGGATCACTTTGGTACCTGCTACTAATACATAGTGCATAAGAAACATCTGGTCTTGTACATACAATGGCATACATGATGGATCGAATTGTCGAGGCATCTGGAACTCCATTCATCTGCACACGCTCATCAACTGTCTTAGGACATTGATTTCTGCTAAGTGTCGTGCCATGTGACATTGGGAGAAAACCTTTCTTCGCGTTCTCCATTTTAAACCTCTTTAAAACCTTGTCTATGACCTTGCTCTAGCTTAGCGGAATTAGATGTCTTGTTCTATCTCTATAGATCTTTATGCCCCATACATAAGCTGCTTCGCCTAAGTCTTTCATTGAAAAAACACTCTTCAATGAATCTTTTATTATTCCAAGAAATTTTATATCATTTCCAATCAACAATATGTCAGCTACATATAAGATTAGAAATGCTATAGAGCTCCCACCAAACTTGTTGTGTACATAAGATTATTCATCATTTCTAGTGAAGCCAAATTCTTTAACCACTTCATTAGAACATTGATTCCAGCTCCTTGATGTTTGCTTCAAACCATAGATAGACCTTTGAAGCTTGCACACCTTTCCGACATCCTTAGGATCGACAAAACCTTCTGGTTGTATCATATATACATCTTATTTGATATTTCCATTTAGGAAAGCAGTTTGACATCCATCTGCCATATCTCATAGTCGAAATATGCAACAATTGCCATCATAATCAGACTTTAGCATGGCTACTGGTGAGAAAGCTTCATGATAGTCGACTCCCTCAATCTACGAAAACCCTTTTGCAACTAGCCTTGCTTTATAGATAATAGGATTGCCATCCACGTCTGTTTTTATCTTGAAGATCCATTTACATTGTATGGGTTTCACACCCTTATATATCTTTGTCGTATCTACTTTTTCAAGCACTTTTGCTCTTGTTTTGGACTCTAATTAGCATCATTTGAATGAAACTAACCCGGACTGGCACTATTTTCAGTAGAACTACCATGGTGTTGTTTTTGTGTAGAAATAAAAGGTCCGGAATTGGACGAAACTTTTTGGAGATTTTTTAATGGAATAAATAAAAAATACTGGAGCAAAGACCCACTGGAGGGGGGCACTAGGTGCCCATGAGGCACCAGGGCACGCCCACCCACTAGGGCACACCCTGGTGGCTTGTGGGGCCCACATTGCTCCGCTGACCCTAATCTCAGCACTATAAATTCCTATTTCCTGAGAAAAAAATAAGAAAGGAAGTTTCATCACGTTTTACGATACGGAGCCACTGCCACCTCTTATTCTTCATCAGGAGGCCATATCTGGAATTCGTTCGGGGCTCCGGAGAGGGGGATCTTCCATCTTCATCATTATCAACCATCCTCCATCACCAATTTCATGATGCTCGCCGCCGGCAGTGAGTAATTCCTTCGTAGGCTTGCTGGATGGTGATGGTTTGGATGAGATTTATCATGTAATCGAGTTAGTTTTGTTAGGGCTGGATCCCTAGTATCCTGTATGTTCTGAGATTGATGTTGCTATGACTTTGTTATTCTTAACGCTTGTCACTAGGGCCCGAGTGCCATGATTTCACATATGAACCCTTTATGTTTTCATGAATATATATTTGTGTTCTTGTTCCGATCTTGCAAGTTGTATGCACCTGCTATGTGTTATGATTCGCATACCCCAGGGTGACAATAATTGGGATTCTTTTCGGTGATTACCGTAGTTTGAGGAGTTCATGTATTCACTATGTGTTAATGCTTTGTTCCGGTTCTCTATTAAAAGGAGGCCTTAATATCCCTTAGTTTCCTTATGGACCCCGCTGCCACGGGAGGGTAGGACAAAATATGTCATGCAAGTCCTTGTCGCAAGCACGTATGACTATATATGGAATACATGTCTACATTACATTGATGAATTGGAGCTAGTTCTATGTCACCCTAGGTTATGACTGTTACATGATGAATGTTATCCAACATAATCACCGATCCAATGCCCATGAGCTTTTCACATATTGTTTCTTGCTAAGGTATTACTGTTGCTACTACTGTCACAATTGCTACAAAACTATTGCTGCTACAATTACTATTACTGTTACTATTATTGCTATCACTATAAAAATGACCATACTACTGTGCTACTGATCACTCTACTGCATATATTTAGTCTCCAGGTGTGGTTGAATTGACAACTCAACTTCTAATACTTGCAAATATTCTTTGGCTCCCCTTGTGTCGAATCAATAATTTTTTGTTGAATACTCTACCTTCGAAAACTGTTGGGATCCCCTATACATGTGGGTTATCACACCCTCTCACTACAAAAAAAAGACACATCCGTGACATTTTCGGCCGAACGAATTTTTTTCCTGTCATACATATGACACTTCTATGATGATAATTGTGACAAAACCCGGTATCATCCTAGATGTGGTGGGCTCCTACTTCTATGACAAAAAATCACGACAGAAAATGGGCTTTTCATCCTGGGCAGGCCGGAGATGCAGCTGCATGACATTCTTTGGGCCGTCCATGACAGAAAAAACCGTGGTATAAGCGAGGGGGAGGAAAATTTCGGGGAGTTGCCGGTTACGGTGGGAGAGCGATGCGTGTTTCTCTCGTACAGGTACGCGCGTGTGTGCGAGGCGTTGGCTCTAACTGAACCCGAGCGAGGCGTTGGGCTCTAACTGAACCCGAGCGATTGCACTGCAGGCTATGCATTACTGAACCCGAGCGATCGATCGATGGCTGTTAACTGAACTCGATGGAGTGATTCCTTCGCTACTGCTGCTAACTGAAGCCGATCGATTGGATGAACAGTGAGCGTTGCAGGGTGGTTTGGATGAACAGTGAGCGGTGGCGTTTCCTCTGGATGAACAGGAACCCGTGGTGTGGAGGGCTGGTTGAACAGTGGACGGTGGAGGGGTGGTTGAACAGGACCCCATGGTGTGGAGGGCAGGATGAACAGTAGAAGGTGGAGGGGTGCCCGTGGAGGGGTGGTTGAACAGTAGCCGGTGGAGTAGCGCACGGTGGAGGCTGGATGAACAGGAGCCCGTGGAGGCTGGAGGAGGTCGGCGGTGGAGATGAACAGTATCCCGTGGAGTCCCGTTTTGCAGTACGCCACAACCCTCCCCCTGTTTCGACCATAGCGCTCCAACACAAGTCCGTTTCGTCCGTTTTGCGGTACGCCACACCCCTCCCAATCAACAGGACCCCCGTTTCGACCGTAGGAGGTCCATTTCCTCCGTTTTGCGGTACGCTAGACCCCTCCCGATCAACAGGACCCCCGTTTCGACCGTAGGAGGTCCGTTTCCTCCGTTTTGCGGTACGCCTCAACCCTCCCGATCAACAGGACCCCGTTCCGAATGTAGGAGGTCCGTTTCCTCCATTGTGTGGTACGCCAGGCCTCATTTCCATCGCCTATTCCGTCCAAGCCCTCCCGATGAACACGACCACGCATTCCGTTCCGACCCAGCCGGTTGGCTCCCACGCGTTCCGTTGCCTCCCGATGAACACGACGCCTTTCGTTGCCTCCCCATGAACACGACGCATTCCGTTGCCTCCCCATGAACACGACACATTCCGTTGCCTCCCCATGAACACGACGCATTCTGTTGCCTCCCCGTGAACACGACGCATTCCATTGCCTCCCCATGAATACGACGACGATGCTGTTTCGCCATTCTGACCCAGCCATGTACGTATGCATGAGTAGGCGTTCGAGACCCCGCCCGTATGTACACATACGTGGCCGTATTTTCTTTCTTGCACCCTGGCCGCTGTACGTACATGTACATGCTACGTGTGCGCCTCTACAACGACCAGTATGTACGTACACGTTCGCGACCAGAATGACAATGCTACGTACGCTTCCACCAGGTGGGTCCCGACTGTCAGGCGCTTCCTTGCCTGCGAAGATGTAGCTGGTGGGTCCCAGCAGTCAGGGGGGTGAATCGTTTTTTTTGCCCGGACGCACTTCCTTGCGTGCGAAGGTGTCGCTGGTGGGTCCTAGTGGTCATGGGGGCGAATCATTTTGTTTTTTTGCCCAGACGCACTTCCTTGCGTGTGAAGATGTAGCTGGTGGGTCCCAGCAGTCAGGGGGAAACGTTTTTTGTGAAATACAGTGGCCCGTCCGGTGGGTCCCAACTGTCAGGTGGAGGAATCATTATTTTCTGCGTAATAAGGAGGCACTTCCTTGCTGCGGCCGTGGACCCAGCTGTCAGCCTCTCCACGTACAGTCCACGTCCGATGGAAGTCGTTCCTTGACCACGTTGACCACGCCGCGCCGAGAGCACCAGGGCGGTGGACGACAGCGAGGCCTAGGAAGGGGACGCTGGGGAGCCGGGGAAGACGCGGCAGTGGAAGCCCGCGCGGGGAGGAGTACGAGGGTTCACTGGTTCGGCTGTGGTGTGAGGCTGCCGTCGCCGCAGGGCCTGGCCAGCGGTGGGAATAGTAGGGGGCGGTGAGGCCTCTACGGCAGCACAGCCGGCCACGGGAGGCAGGAGCATGCGGCACGACCGGCACTGCTTTGGGCGGCTGGAGCAAGAAGACTAGAGGTTGAAGAAGCACTACGGCCGTTGGATGGACATCGTACGATCACTGGAGCTAGGATTGTTCATATTGACTAAAGTTGACAAAGGCCCCCGTCCTAGTCAACTTAGTAGGCCCACAAGTCAGCCTCCCACCATGGTGGGTCCCAGCTAGCAAGGGGAGTATTCATTTTTTTGTGCGTAATAAGGAGGCACTTCCGCTGGGTCCGAGCTGACGGCGCGGGGAACGTTTTTTTTGCGAAATACGCTGGCCCGTCCGGTGGATCCCAGCAGTCAAGGGGGAAATGTTTTTTTCACAAAATAAGGTGGCCCGTCCGGTGGGTCCCTGCTGTTAGGTGGAGGAATAATTATTTTGCGCGTAATAAGGAGGCACTTCCTTGCGGCCGCCTGGACCCAGCTGTCAGCGTCTCCACGTACAGTACTCTTCCGATGGAAGTCGGTCGTTGATCATGTTGACCACGCCACGCCGAGAGCACCAGGGCAGTGGTCTGGACGACGGCGAGGCCTAGGAAGGGGACGACACGGAGCCGGGGAAGACGCAGCAGTGGTAGCCCGCGCGGAGGGGAGTACGAGGTTTCACTGGTTTGGCTGCGGTGTGAGGCTGCCGTCGCCGCAGAATAACAGGGGGTGTGGGTGAGTAGAGGGATACACTGGGCCAGCGGTGGGAGTAGTAGGGTGCGGTGAGGCATCCACGGCATCACAACCGGCCACGAGAGGCAGGAGCACACGGCACGACCGGCGCTGCTTTGGGCGGCTGGAGCAAGAAGACCAGAGGTTGAAGAAGCACTATGGCCGTTGGATGGACATCGTATGGTCACTGGAGCTAGAATCGTTCCTATTGACTAAGTTGACAAAGCCCTCTGTCCCCGTCAACTTAGTTGTCCCACAAGTCATCCTCCCACTATGGTGGGTCCCATCTAGCAGGGTGGGTATTCATTTTTTTGTGCGCAATAAGGAGGCACTTCCTTGCGTGCGAAGATATAGCTGGTGGGTCCGGCATGTCAGCGGGGGAAACATTTTTTTCACGAAATACAGAGGCCCTTCCGGTGGGTCGCAGCTGTCAGGTGGAGGAATCATTATTTTGTGCATACAGTCCACGGCCGATGGATGTCATTCGTTGACCATGTTGACCAGGCCGCGCCGAGAGCACCATGGCGATGGACGACGGCGAGGCCTAGGAAGGGAACGACACGAAGCCGGGGAAGACTCGGCAATGGTTGCCCACAGGGTGGGGAGTACGAGGGTTTACTCGTCCGGCTGCCGTCGCCAGAAAATAACAGGAGGTGTGGGTGAGTAGAGGAATGGCCTGGCCAGCAATGAAGTAGGGTGGGGCGGTGCGGCCTGTGCGGCAGCACAGCCGGCCACGGGAGGCGGGAGCAGGCAGTCCCACTGGAGCTGGTTTGGGCGGCTGGAGCAAGAAGATCAGATATTGAAGAAGCAGCACTGCCGTTGGATTAACATCCAACGGTCAGTGTTGCTAGAATCGTTTGTGGACTAAGTTGACAAAGCCAAAGTAGACGTCAACCTAGTAGACCCACAAGTCAGCCTCCAAATCTGTCCCAAACAGCATACAGCCCGAAATTTCTAGCCGGATTCAAATTAATTATAAATCTAAATATACCTTAACTTAAATTCAATGAAATTTTACCCGCACAAAAACAATGAAATTTAAAATATCAAAATCCGAAAGAAAACAGTATTTGGGAACTAATTGCCTGTTTGCAGTATTTTTTTCATTTTACAGCCCATTTATTATTACTTATAGCCCATTTCTTATTACTTATAGCCCATTTCTTATTACTTATAGCCCATTTCTTATTACTTATAGCCCATTTTCTGGGCAAAATGCATCCCTCCTCGTCTTGAAAGATTTTCGGCCCAGCAGGGCGTAGAAAAGCAAGTAGGCCTATGTTGGTTATTCTGCAAAAAACAAAATAGCTGGCTAGCCATTTTTCAGAAAGGAAAAAAATAAACTGGGCTGGTCATGTGCTAAACATATGAAATAAAAGCCTGGGCTAGATGGGCCACGGGTCCCGCACAACCCAGTTGACACCCTTCTCCGTCCCGAAAAAACAAAATTACTGTGCGCGCTGCTGGGTCCCTACTGTCATCCTCACCATGTACAGTCATCTCCTTATTCCTCTGGATTGTTGACCATGTTTACAACACCGGAGGGCGGCGCCGCGGCGAGCACGGAGGATGATGGTGAGGCCTCGGACGGGAACGAATAGGAGCAGGGGAAGATCACAGCCAGCCGTGGGAGGCGGGAGCAGGTGGTCTCACCAGCGCTGGTTTGGCTTTGGTGGCTCGAGGAAGAAGAGACTGAAGAAACGCGACAGACGTTGAATGTCAATCGAACGGTCAATGTTGGCACAATAGTTTTTTGACTAAGCGTACACCAAGTAGCATACTTTTTTATATATAGGAAGAAAACTGCGAGGAAAATTCGTTCGTCTGCCGTCCTCCTCACAGGGAACGTTCGCCACATAAGTGACTAGCACCCTTGGTTTTCAACCGAGAGGTCTTGGGTTCGAGTCCGAGGAACTCTCAATTTTGTCCTCCTTCCTTCCTCGCCAAAAAAGGGAAAGAAAATCAAAGACTTGGGAAGGCGTACAGAACAAGCTAGTGTACCAGTAAAGAGACGTTGTCGAGTTTTAGAAAAAAGAAAGACGTGCTCCTGTGGCTGGTTCGAATCAAAACCTAGACTATGACTATATATGGTGCTATGCTACTCTGCAAGTAATGAAACTGACATATCCAACATTTGCTTCTCCTCTTCTCTACTTACTCTGCCTAGCATCAGAAGCTCTGGCCGCAGCAACCATGTCCGCTGGCTGCTCGTCCACCTGCTCTTCAGCAGGCAACAACTAGATATGCACCAAGTCGCCACCCGTACCATCGCCTGTGGGTCTCATCACACCCCCGCCGGCACGCGCACCGCAGCCGATTGCTCATCGCAACCCGCTGCCGTTGGTGTGGTGCCACTGCTGCAAATCACGCAGAGTCATCCGTCGCGTCTCAACCACAATCCGCAACCCTGGCCAAGTCTTCTACAAATGCCCGAATCGTGGGGTAATAATATGTTTAAGTGTTGTTCTGCTGCTTTCAGTTGCTGATTTTTTAATAGTTTGGTTAATGATCTTCCAATTTGATTCATGTAGAAAAGGGAAGATTCATGTGATTTGTATTTCTGGGAAGTTGCTGATGTGGGGGAATGCAACTACGCTGATTATTTGGTTAGCCGAGGAATCCCAATACCATCAGGTTGGGGTGTTGGACAAGTAACTGAAGGAACGACAGAAGAGGAAGATGCAGAGCAGAAGGTTAAAGATGCAGTTCCACTGATCATGGCTAAGCAACAGCTGCTGAATGTCCTTGACAGCAATGAGGAGATGAAAGAGCTTGTGAAGATAATGGGCAAAATCGATGTGCTCTATAGGATGATTGTCTCTTTATTTGTAGTGTATGTATCACTCGTGATGTATTCAGTGGCTATGACATGAGCACTTTGCTGAAACTAGTAATGAATGAAACCTGTGTAGCAGGCTGGGCGTAGTGTTGTGAAGATCTAATGATTTCTATTAACGAAAATCAGGGGGTATCCCCTTTTGCTCATATAAATAAATAGATAGCAGAGGCCTTGTCGGGTCAGCTTTGTTCTAATTCGAAGACGTCGAGCAAATTGCAGTCCAACAGCAAACTATGTCATCAAATTCAAGTTTCACAGCCAAATATGAGTACAACTAAACAACAATGTCATCATGTTTTAGTTGTCATACAATCACCAAACACAAATCAGCATACATAACAAGTGATGTTCTCATAGCAAAATACTAAACAACATGTTCATCAGGTTTCAGTTGTCATAGCAAACACAAATTCACATAGTAGATAAAAAACGTCTTCTGACAGGAAAATACGACAAAAGCAATGTAATCATCATCTGCAGCAGCAGCGTCAACATCTTTGCCATGTGTATCAGTCTGAATCGTAATTCCCCATGGTGTCATCTTCTTCTTCGTCCTCAACGTCCTCGAACGTTGGTTTCTTCTTAATCAACTCTTGTATGTCCACAGCACGACAGGCAATCTTTTGGCCGGTGTCATTGACGTGATGGTTCTCAAAGATATTAGGAACATCTGTGTTATCTTGTACATCAGGAGCAGTGTAAGCATCATCTTGTTGTGCAACTTCATTAAACGAATTCCTCTGCTCAAACCTTTGCAATACTCTCCAGTCATCGCTACGTGCAAATGTGTCTTCCAAGAAAAATATCTGTGTTGCTTGATTTGCCAAAATAAAAGGCTTGTTGGTCTGGTACGCCTCCTTGACATTGATGGATTTGAAATAATCATCAGCTCTGGGTTTTGCGATCCTGGAAAACAGGTTATACCAACGATAGCACAACAGAACCACACACCGATGATCCTCGAAACTAGAGATATACTGCAACTGAACAATGTCTGTTATGTTAGTATACATTTCAGTTGTCTCTTTGTCATACGTATCTGTTCTCATGATGGCACTGTTTTGTGTCTTCATGCCTTCGTCTCGTGCAAGGCTGTTGTAGCGCACATCTCCAACAACGCAAGATTCATAATGTCTTACCCGAGTATCAGGACCCATTGCTAGTGAGTAAAGGGCATCATCAACTGCCTGCCCATCCTCCCGCATCTTCTTAACCTATGGTTAGAAAATAGACAAGCTGATCATCTTATGTACTCAATATATTAAAAAAACTGACAGTGCACTTCAAAAGCTTACATGGTTCTTGAACCATTTCGCAAATCCTGCCATAACCAGTTTGTCAATGTTTCTTGGATTTTGCGGTAGTAACTCCTCTTTGTAGATGCTGCACAACATAGTGATCGCGTCAAACATCTAAATATATAAGAATGTGCTACAAGTTTAGTAGATTACGATGTATAAGCTGCAGTACTACACTTACTTGATATAAGGTAGTATCTCAGGACAATTATTCAACACATACCAAACCATTTTGTCTAAATCTTTAGGTTTGTCCTCTTGTCGACTCTTCCCTGTAACTCGAACAGAATAATAGAAAACATTGAGCCCGGGATTGTCTTCACCCACCTCTTTGCTAAGCTGATCAGCTGTGTCAATGTATTTTGAGCAGAATGTCAACGCTTCTGTAGCAATGTAGGCCTCTGCAATGGAACCCTCGGGTCTAGCTCTATTCCTAACATAGCCCTTGAAAGCGCCTAGCCACCTTTCAATAGGGTACATCCAGCCATACTGTACTGGACCTCTAAGTAGTGCCTCATCAGGTAGATGAACAGCCAAATGCACCATCACATCAAAGAAGGCTGGAGGATATATCTTCTCAAGGTCACATAGGATAGTTGGTATCTTGTCTCTAAGATGCTCCAAAGCATCTATCCTGATATTTCTACTGCAGAGTTCCCTGAAGAATTGTCCCAACTCTGTAACTGCTCTGTATAAGTCAGGGCGGCCCAATCCTCTAAGGATAACAGGTAAAACCCTTTGAAGTAGGACGTGGCAGACATGAGTTTTCAACCCTTGTACCTTGTTTCCATCTGCACTGACTGTCCTTTCAGGGTTGGAAGCAAATCCATGTGGGAATCTCACACGTGACAGGACCTCGCAGAATTCTTTTCTTTTTACCTTGTCCAAGACGTACACAGCTGGTGCCATATCCCGTGGTTTACCTTCATCTTGCACCTGCAAATCCTTTCTGATACCCAGGTGTGTCAAATCAATCCTAGATTTTAAGGTAACTTTCATCTTGCCTTCAATGTTAAGAAGTGTGCCAATAATGCTGTCACATATATTTTTCTCGATGTGCATCACATCAAGATTATGCCGCAGATCCAAATCTTTCCAATACTCCAAGTCCCACAAAGTGGACCTGCGGGTAAACAATAATCTCTCTTCTACCGTGCCACGCTTCCTTTTCCCGCTACCATTACTAGGATGGTTTCCTGGTGTAATATGCCTGACCTTCTCTAATTCCACTTGCAACTCATTGGCGGTGAGCCTCTTTGGCGTATCATGGTTTTCATGCCTTGCATTGAACACATGTCTTCGGTATTTTCTAGGATGCGGCTTGTCCTTGGCAAGGAAACGACAGTGTCCAATGTAATAGATCTCGCTAAATATTGCGTATGACAGCGGATTCCCGTCACAGCGAACACATGCATTGTAACCATGTGTCATTCGCCCTGACATAGTGCCCAAAGCCGGATAATCATGGATGCACCAAATTACAACAGCACATAGAAAGAAATGAGCTGGTGGGATGCTATATAGGTCTCGAGTGAGAACACCCTTCCATAGCTGTTGAAGTTCCTCCACAAGAGGCTCCATGAACAAATCAAAATCCTTTCCAGGACTTTTTGGACCTGGGATGAGCAAGGCCATCATGTAGTTTGATTCTTTGGTGCAGACATTTGGAGGCTGATGACCCACAAGTATAGGGGATCTATCTAGTCCTTTCGATAAGTAAGAGTGTCGAACCCAACGAGGAGCAGAAGGAAATGATAAGCGGTTTTCAGCAAGGTATTCTCTGCAAGTACTGAAATAAGTGGTAACAGATAGTTTTGGGATAAGATAAATGGTAATGAGCAACAAGTAACAAAAGTAAATAAAGTGCAGCAAGGTGGCCCAATCCTTTTTGTAGCAAAGGACAAGCCGGAACAAACTCTTATAATAGGAAAAGCGCTCCCGAGGACACATGGGAATATTGTCAAGCTAGTTTTCATCACACTCATATGATTCGCGTTCGGTACTTTGATAATTTGATATGTGGGTGGACCAGTGCTTGGGTACTTCCCTTACTTGGACAAGCATCCCACTTATCATTAACCTCTATTGCAAGCATCCGCAACTACAACAAAATTATTAAGGTAAACCTAACAATAGCATGAAACATATGGATCCAAATCAGCCCCTTACGAAGCAACGCATAAACAAGGGTTTAAGCTTCTGTCACTCTAGCAACCCATCATCTACTTATTACTTCCCAATGCCTTCCTCTAGGCCCAAAGAATGGTGAAGTGTTATGTAGTCGACGTTCACATAACACCACTAGAGGTTAGACAACATACATCTTATCAAAATATCGAACGAATACCAAATTCACATGACTACTAATAGCAAGACTTCTCCCTTGTCCTCAGGAACAAACGTAACTACTCACAAAGCATATTCATGTTCATAATCAGAGGTGATATAATTTGCATAAAGGATCTGAACATATGATCTTCCACCAAATAAACCAACTAGCATCAACTACAAGGAGTAATCAACACTACTAGCAACCTACTAGCACCAATCTCGGACTTGGAGACAAGAATTGGATACAAGAGATGAACTAGGATTTGGAGATGAGATGGTGCTGGTGAAGATGTTGATGGAGATTGCCCTCTCCCGATGAGAGGAGCGTTGGTGATGACGATGGTGATGATTTCCCCCTCCCGGAGGGAAGTGTCCCCGGCAGAACAGCTCTGCCGGAGCCCTAGATTGGTTCCGCCAAGGTTCCGCCTCGTGGCGGCGGAGTCTCGTCCCGAAATGTTGCTTGTTATTTTTTTCTCATCTAAAGACTTCATATAGGAGAAGATGGGCGTTGGAGAGCCACCAGGGGGCCCACGAGGTAGGGGGGCGTGCCCAGGGGGGAGGGGCGCGCCCCCACCCTCGTCAGCAGGGTGTGGGCCCCCTGGCCTTCATCTTTGGCGACGATTTTTCTTTATTTCTTTTAAGATATTCCGTGGAGTTTCAGGACTTTTGGAGTTGCGCAGAATAGGTCTCCAATATTTGCTCCTTTTCCAGCCAGAATTCGAGTTGCCGGCATTCCCCCTCTTCATGGTAAACCTTGTAAAATAAGAGAGAATAGCCATAAGTATTGTGACATATCGTGAAATAACAGCCCATAATGCGATAAATATCGATATAAAAGCATGATGCAAAATGGACGTATCAACTCCCCCAAGCTTAGACCTCGCTTGTCCTCAAGCGAAAAGTCGATAACAATAAATATGTCCTCATGTTTAGTAGTAGAGGCGTCAATAAAAATAAAATACGGACATGAAGGCATCATGATTATTTTCATAACAGCAACATATATAGATTTGTCGTATGATTACTTATGTTCAAGTGATGATCTTTTCACAAAGCCAAAGTATGAATCTTAAACCTTATTGAGCACCAACAAATTATACCCTCAGTCATTGAAGCAATTGCAATTTATCATAACATCGGAAAGAGTCTATGTCAGAGCTTAAAAGCAAGCCCACATACTCAACTATCACTTAGTCCTTCATAATTGCTAACACTCACGCGATACTTGTGGTTACGGAGTTTTAATCGAACACAGAGAAAGATAGGGGCTTGTAGTTTTGCCCCACAACCTTTTACCTCAAGGGTAATGTCAACAATAATAATTCATACTCCCCCACATCCAATTAGATATATATATCATGTTGTTCCCAACATGCTGAGCTTGCCAAAGGATAAAATGAAAAAGGAAAGGTGAAGATCACCGTGACTCTTGCATAAGATAGAAGATAATAATAAAAGATAGGCCCTTCGTAGAGGGAAGCAGAGGTTGCCATGCACTTTTATGGTTGGATGCACAAAATCTTAATGCAAAAGAACATCACTTTATATTGCCCCTTGTATGTGAACCTTTATTATGCAGTCCTTCGCTTTTATTGCGTCGACAACAAGTTCGAGCAAAACTTATTTCTCTGCACTAATAAGTCATGCATATTTAAAGAGCAATTTTTATTTCTTGCACCGATGACAACTTACTTGAAGGATCTTACTCAATCCATAGGTAGATATGGTGGACTCTCATGGCTAAACTGGTTTAAGGGTATTTGGAAGCACAAGGAGTATCTCTACTTGGTGCTGTGAATTTGGCTAGCATGAGGGGGAAAGGCAAGCTCAACATGTTAGAGGAACCATGACAACATACTTTATCTCAGATGTAAGAAAACATAACTCATTACGTTGTCTTCGTTGTCCAACATCAACTCTTTAGCATGTCATATCCTAATGAGTGTTCCCAATCATAAAAGATGTCAATGATAATGTATCTATATGTAATACCTCTCTCTCCTTATTACTTCCTATTAATTGCTATGATGACCAAAGCTATATTTTCCAACTCCAAACAACTTTTAAATCATCATACTCTTTCTATCTAAAGTTATTACTCTCAATAAGATCAATATAAACTCTTTGTTTCTTTTTATTCTTTTCTTTTATTTACCCAAGATCATGGCAAAGTAATCAAGCCCTTGACTCAACACTGATCTTTATTATATATAGCTCACGGACTCGATTGCAAAGAGAAATCATGAAGCAAAACTGAAAACTAGATCATGCCATGACTTTTATTCTATTAAATCAAGATACTACTAATAGGATCGAACTAAGAAAAACGGAAAAGATAGGAGTTGTGATGGTGATACGATACCGGGGCACCTCCCCCAAGCTTGGCAGTTGCCAAGGGGAGTGCCCATGCCCATGTGATTATGTCTCCTTCTTTGTTGTCGGTGGTGGAGGTGTTGTTGATGATGCAAGCTTGTCGTCCACCTTCCATGGTATAGGCTCACCCTCATAGAAGGATGATCGAGTCTCCGGAATCCTCAAATCTGCGACGGAAACAGCTCGAAACGAAAACAGAGGATATTTGCGTGATACGGTGGTCAAAACCTTCGGGAGAATATATAATGAATTTTTACCGACCAAAATACGTATCGTGCAAGAAAACGGAGTCCGGAGGGCACACAAGGTAGGGGGGTGTGCCCAGGGGGGTAGGGGGCGCCCTCCACCCTCGTGGAGGCCTCGTGTCCTCCTTGGACTGCTACTTATTTTCCTATTTTTCTAAATATTCCAAAACGGAGAAATATTGCTTTAAAAATTGTTTTGGAGTCGGTTTACTTATCGTACCACATACCTACTCCTTTTCGGAGTCTGAAATGTTCTGGAAAGTGTCCCTTATGTATTCCTCCGGGGTTACGGTTTCAATAGTATTGGTTTCAACATTGATGGGATTACCTGAGATATAATGTTTGATTCTTTGACCGTTTACGACGTTCGGATTTGTGCCTGTGAAGTTGTTGATTTTTATGGCACCGGAACGATAGACCTCCTCGATAACGTAAGGACCTTCCCATTTGTAAAGAAGTTTTCCTGCAAAAAATCTTAAACGAGAGTTGTATAGTAATACATAATCACCTACATTAAACTCACGCTTTTGTATCCTTTTATCATGCCACTTTTTTAACTTTTTCTTTAAACAGCTTGGCATTTTCATAAGCTTGGGTTCTCCATTCATCAAGTGAGCTAATATCAAACAGCCTCTTCTCACCGGCAAGTTTGAAGTCATAATTGAGCTCTTTGATAACCCAATACGCCTTATGTTCTAGTTCAAGAGGTAAATGACATGCTTTTCCATAAACCATTTTATACGGAGACATACCCATAGGATTTTTGTACGCAGTTCTACAGGCCCATAATGCATCATTCAGTTTTTTGGACCAATTCTTTCTAGACCTATTGACAGTCTTTTGCAAAATTAATTTGAGCTCTCTATTGCTCAACTCTACCTGACCACTAGACTACGGGTGATAAGGAGATGCAATTCTATGATCAACATCGTATTTAGCAAGCATCTTACGGAAAGCACCATGAATAAAGTGTGAACCACCATCAGTCATTAAGTATCTAGGGACTCCAAACCTCGGAAAAATAACTTCCTTAAGCATTTTAATAGAAGTGTTATGATCGGCACTACTAGTTGGAATAACTTCTACCCACTTAGTAACGTAATCAACAGCAACTTAAATATGAGTGTAACCATTAGAGGCAGGAAAAGGTCCCATATAATCAAAGCCCCAAACATCAAATGGCTCAATAACAAGTGAATAATTCATAGGCATTTCTTGACGTCTACTAATGTTAGCAATTCTTTGACATTCATCGCAAGACAAAACAAACTTACGGGCATCCTTGAAGAGAGTAGGCCAATAAAACCCCGATTGCAATACCTTATGTGCAGTTCTATCTCCAGCGTGATGTCCTCCATAAGCTTCGGAGTGACACTTGCGTAGGATCTGTTCCTGTTCATGCTCAGGTACACAACGTCTAATAACACCATCTACTCCTTCTTTATAAAGATGTGGGTCATCCCAAAAGTAATGTCGCAAGTCATAGAAAAACTTTTTCTTTTGTTGGTATGTGAAGCTAGGTGGTATAAATTTAGAAACAATATAATTAGCATAATCAGCATACCATGGAGTGCTACGAGAAGTACTTATGACATTTAATTGCTCATCAGGAAAGCTATCATCAATAGGTAGTGGGTCATCAAGAACATTCTCTAGCCTAGACAAGTTGTCTGCAACGGGGTTCTCAACTCCTTTTCTATCAACAATATGTAAATCAAATTCTTGGAGCAAGAGAACCCATCTAATGAGTCTAGGTTTAGCATCTTTCTTTTCCATAAGATATTTAATAGCAGCATGATCGATATGAATAGTTACTCTAGAATCAACAATATAGGGTCTGAATTTATCACAAGCAAATACAACCGCTAAAAGTTCCTTTTCGGTAGTATCATAATTTCTTTGAGCATTGTCTAGAGTCTTACTAGCATAATGGATAACATTTAATTTCTTATCAACTCTTTGCCCTAGAACAACACCTACAGCATAAGCACTAGCATCACACATAATTTCAAAGGGTAAATTCCAATCAGGTGGCTGAACAATAGGTGCAGAGACTAATGCTTTCTTAAGTATTTCAAATGCTTCTACACAATCATCATCAAAGATAAATGGTACATCTTTTTGTAATAAATTAGTCAGAGGCCGAGAAATTTTCGAGAAGTCCTTAATGAACCTCCTATAAAATCCGGCGTGACCAAGGAAACTTCTTATACCTTTGAAGTCCTTGGGACATGGCATCTTTTCAATAGCGTCAACCTTGGCTTTATCAACTTCAATACCTCTTTCAGAAACTTTGTGCCCCAGGACAATGCCTTCATTAACCATAAAGTGGCACTTTTCCCAATTCAAGACAAGATTAGTTTCTTCACATCTCTGCAAAACTCGAGCAAGATTGCTCAAGCAATCATCAAAAGAGGAACCATAGACGGAAAGGTCGTCCATGAAAACCTCACAAATTTTCTCACAAAAGTCAGTGAATATAGCCATCATGCATCTTTGAAAGGTAGCAGGTGCATTACATAAACCAAAAGGCATACGTCTATAAGCAAAAGTACCAAAAGGGCATGTAAAAGTAGTCTTTGATTGATCTTTAGCCGACACAGGTATTTGAGAGAAACCAGAATAACCATCTAGAAAGCAATAATGTGTATGTTTGCATAATCTTTCTAGCATTTGATCAATAAAAGGTAAGGGGTAATGATCTTTCTTAGTAGCTTTATTTAATTTGCGGAAATCAATTACCATCCTATAACCTGTGATAATTCTTTGCGGAATCAATTCATCTTTATCATTAGGGACAACAGTAATACCTCCCTTCTTAGGGACACAATGGACAGGACTTACCCACTGACTATCAGCAACGGGATAAATTATACCTGCCTCCAGAAGCTTGAGTATTTCCTTTCTTACCACTTCTTTCATTTTAGGATTCAAACGTCGTTGAGGATCACAAACTGGTTTGGCATCAGCTTCCAAATTTATCTTATGTTGAAATAGAGTGGGACTGATGCCCTTAAGATCATCCAGAGTATATCCAATAGCGGCACGGTGCTTTTTCAAAGTTTTCAATAATCTTTCTTCTTCATGCTCTGAAAGGTTAGCACTAATAATAACAGGATATATTTTCTTTTCATCAAGATAAGCATACTTAAGATTATCAGGCAACGGTTTAAGTTCAAACACGGGATCACCCTTGGGTGGAGGAGGATCCCCTAGGATTTCAACAGGAAAATTGTGTTGCAGAATAGGTTCCTGTTTAAAGAATACTTCATCTATTTCCCTTCTTTCATTCATGAACATATCATTTTCATGGTCTAGCAAATAGTGTTCTAAAGGATCACTAGGAGGTACAGAAATAGAAGCAAGACCAATAATTTCATCCTTACTAGGCAATTCTTCCTCACGATGTTGTTTACTAAATTTAGAGAAATTAAACTCATGAACCATATCATCCAAGCCAACAGTAACAACATTCTTTTTACAGTCTATCATAGCATTAACAGTATTCAAGAATGGTCTACCAAATATAATGGGACAAAAGCTATCTTGTGGGGAACCAAGAACAAGAAAATCAGCGGGATATTTGGTTTTCCCACACAAGACTTCAACATCTCTAACAATTCCCATTGCAGAAATAGTATCTCTATTGGCAAGTTTAATTGTGACATCAATACCTTCTAATTCAGCAGGTTCAATTTCATTCTTAATTTCTTCGTATAAAGTATGTGGTATAACACTAGCACTCGCACCCATATCACATAAGCCATGATAACAATGATCTCCTATTTTAACAGAAATAACAGGCACGCCTACCACGGGTCTATGTTTATCTCTATCACAGGGTTTAGCAATTCTAGCAGTTTCACCAGAGAATTCAATGACATGCCCATCAATATTATCGGACAAGAGATCTTTAACCATAGTAATATTAGGTTCTACTTTGACTTGCTCAGGAGGTGTATAAGTTCTAGTATTGCTTTTACGAACAACAGTTGAAGCTTTAGCATGATCCTTTACTCTAGCAGGGAAAGGTGGTTTCTGAACATAAGAGGTGGGAACAATAGGATCATTATAAGTGATGGTCTTTTCTTCAACTTTAATAGGTGCAGCTACTTTTACTTCTATGGGAGGATGATATTTAAACCACTTCTCCTTGGGGAGATCAACATAAGTAGAAAAGGATTCACAGAAATAAGCTACTATCTCAGAGTCAAGTCCATATTTAGTGCTAAACTTACGGAAAATATCGGTGTCCATAAAAGATTTAACACAATCAAACTTAGGTGTCATACCTGACTCCTTACCTTCGTCGAGGACCCAATCTTCAGAGTTGCGTTTAATTCTATCCAATAAATTCCATCTGAATTCAGTAGGCTTCATCATAAAAGAGCCAACACAAGAAGTATCGAGCATGGTTTTATTATTATCAGAGAGCCGAGCATAAAAATTCTGAAGAATTGTCAATTTTGAGAGCTCATGATTGGGGCATGAATATAACATGGATTTAAGCCTCCCCCAAGCTTGAGCGATGCTTTCTCCTTCACGAGGCCAAAAATTATATATATAATTGCGATCACGATGAACAAGATGCATAGGGCAATACTTTTGATGAAATTCCAATTTCATTCTTTTATAGTTCCATGATCTCGTATCATCACATAGCCTATACCATGTCGATGCGTCTCCCTTCAAAGATAAAGGGAAAACCTTCTTCTTAACAACATCATCGGGTATACCTGCAAGCTTAAATAATCCACAAATATCATCCAAATAGCGTAGATGCTCGTCGGGATGCTTTGTCCCATCTCCTATAAAAGTATTAGCCAGCAGTTTTTCCATAATACCCGAAGGAAATTCAAAAGGAATTTCATTTTCAATAGGTTCAATAGGTTGAGGAGCAACTCTTTGCTCTACTGGACCGGGTGAAGATACCCCGAACAAGCCCATCAGAGATTCAGTTTCCATAGTAACAAGTGACATAAAATTTCAGCACACTATATAAATTTTTCCTTACCAAATTCCACCTACCAAAGGCGCTACACTCCCCGGCAACGGCGCCAGAAAAGAGTCTTGATGACCCACAAGTATAGGGGATCTATCGTAGTCCTTTCGATAAGTAAGAGTGTCGAACCCAACGAGGAGCAGAAGGAAATGATAAGCGGTTTTCAGCAAGGTTTTCTCTGCAAGTACTGAAATAAGTGGTAACAAATAGTTTTGTGATAAGATAAATGGTAACGAGCAACAAGTAACAAAAGTAAATAAAGTGCAGCAAGGTGGCCCAATCCTTTTTGTAGCAAAGGACAAGCCGGAACAAACTCTTATAATAGGAAAAGCGCTCCCGAGGACACATGGGAATATTGTCAAGCTAGTTTGCATCACGCTCATATGATTCGCGTTCGGTACTTTGATAATTTGATATGTGGGTGGACCGGTGCTTGGGTACTGCCCATACTTGGAAAAGCATCCCACTTATGATTAACCTCTATTGCAAGCATCCGCAACTACAACAAAAGTATTAAGGTAAACCTAACCATAGCATGAAACATATAGATCCAAATCAGCCCCTTACGAAGCAACGCGTAAACTAGGGTTTAAGCTTCTGTCACTCTAGCAACCCATCATCTACTTATTACTTCCCAATGCCTTCCTCTAGACCCAAAGAATGGTGAAGTGTTATGTAGTCGACGTTCACATAACACCACTAGAGGTTAGACAACATACATATTATCAAAATATCGAACGAATACCAAATTCACATGACTACTAATAGCAAGACTTCTCCCTTGTCCTCAGGAACAAACATAACTACACACAAAGAATATTCATGTTCATAATCAGAGGGGATATAATGTGCATAAAGGATCTGAACATATGATCTTCCACCAAATAAACCAACTAGCATCAACTACAAGGAGTAATCAACACTACTAGCAACCTACTAGCACCAATCCCGGACTTGGAGACAAGAATTGGATACAAGAGATGAACTAGGGTTTGGAGATGAGATGGTGCTGGTGAAGATGTTGATGGAGATTGCCCTCTCCCGATGAGAGGAGCATTGGTGATGACGATGGTGATGATTTCCCCCTCCCGGAGGGAAGTGTCCCCGGCAGAACAGCTCTGCCGGAGCCCTAGATTGGTTCCGCCAAGGTTCCGCCTCGTGGCGGCGGAGTCTCGTCCCGAAAGGTTGCTTGTTATTTTTTTTCTCATCGAAAGACTTCATATAGGAGAAGATGGGCGGCTGAGAGCCACCAGGGGGCCCACGAGGTAGGGGGGCGCGCCCAGGGGGGAGGGGCGCGCCCCCACCCTCGTGAGCAGGGTGTGGGCCCCCTGGCCTTCATCTTTGGCGACGATTTTTCTTTATTTCTTTTAAGATATTCCGTGGAGTTTCAGGACTTTTGGAGTTGCACAGAATAGGTCTCCAATATTTGCTCCTTTTCCAGCCAGAATTCCAGCTGCCAGCATTCCCCCTCTTCATGGTAAACCTTGTAAAATAAGAGAGAATAGCCATAAGTATTGTGATATATCGTGAAATAACAGCCCATATTGCGATAAATATCGATATAAAACATTGATGCAAAATGGACGTATCAGAGGCATGTTGTAATGGATAACAAGCACTGGCCACATGCTATATGTGGCGCTCTAGTGGCCAAATGGGTTAAATCCATCTGAAGCTAAGCCAAGTCTAATGTATCTCGGGTCAGCAGCAAACTCTTTGTGTTTATCATTGAAGCTTTTCCACTCACTACCATGATATGGATGGCTCAATACATTCTGATCTCTGTACTCCTGGTTCCTAGAATGCCACAGTACATCCTCTCTTGTTTCAGCATCATGAAACAACCTCTGCAATCTTGGCGTAATTGGAAAATGTCTCAGAACATTATGAGGAACCCTCTTCACAGCATCGCCATCTTTCCATCTTGATGATTTGCATTTCGGGCATTCACTTAAGTTGGCATAATCCTTCCGGAACAGAACACAATTATTCTTACAAACATGGATCATATCATATCCAATTCCAACTGCACGAAGGAAATTCTTCATTTTACTATAGGTGTGTGGCAGCTCAGACGCATCTGGGAAAGATTTGCGGAAAGCAGCCAACATCACATCGAATGATTTGTTGGTCATCCGCTCAGATGTCTTCACCTGAAGAAAGGTGACCATAGCTGAGAATACCGACAGCTTATTTCCTGGGGTGACAACAACGTTGCATTGTTCCAACATGCGGGCCCACCATTTTTCTTCTGCAGGTGAAAGTTCACGGAATGCACGAGCATTTCATAGCATTGTTTCAATGTTGGTCAAACTCACTGGCTCCGCCACCACCACCTCCTCCTCCTCTTCCACCTAAGCATCAGGCAGATCAAGATGGTGATCTGCTGCTTCCACGTAGTCAATAATTAACATTGACGTTCACAGCTTCACCATGATGAACCCACCTAGTATATGTGACCAACATCCCATACAAGTGTAGATGATTTTGCACAGTTGACTGGGGTCTTGTAACTGAATTCATACAACTGCTACACGGGCAGAGCACATCTGATTTCAGACCACCGTACTCAGCTCTGATAAAGTTCATGAAGTTTTCAACCCCCTCGACATATGCAGCGGAGAATCTTCGAGCAGAAGTTATCCAAGTCATGTCCATCTGTTAGACATACAAATTAGTTCTTCTACTATATATTATAGGAAAAACATATATGCTTTTTTATGAAGTCCAGAAAAAAATACCTAGGTCGATGTCTAAAGCTATGGCAAGATATTCGGACGAGCAGATCTAAGTAACGAAATATATGTAAAGCTAATTCAGCAAACAGATTTGAGTGCTAAATTATGGCAGGCTGTTTCAGCAGTCAATGGGGCCGAGCACACAGCCATCGAACTATCGAAGCCATCGCAGCAACAAAAATCGAGTATAAAATGGTGTAGAGCTATTTCACCTAACAGATTGGCTACTAGACCATGGCAATCTACGACACAATAAATATATGGCAGGATATTTTACCAACTAATCGGCCTTGGCATGCCATCTCAGCTAAGCAGATTGAGTGCAGAACAGGGCAAGGAAGCTTCTTAAGCAGAGCATATTGACAGTAAACTACTTCGGCAAATAGTGAGATTAACAGTGTCTATCAGCTAACATTCAGCGCCACACCGACATGAACGGGGCCTCAGTCTAGAATGCGCGTACCGTGGGAGAAGCTGACCGCCGTGCGTCTCCACACGAACATCGCCAGCGGTGGCGGCACTGACCGCAGTGTGCCTCCACAAGAACGTAGCTAGAGGTGGCGGCACGGCTAGAGGACGACAGTCTACGAGAGCGTACTGTGGGAGCGAGAGGATCACCGTGCGTCCCCTCGACGAACCGCGGCGCCGACGTATCGGCGCGGCGGGGAGGGAGGCTTTGGCGGAGCGAATGGAGTGGAGGGGGACGGGGGAGGGGGTTTGGGGAATATTTGGCCGAAGGGCGATTGAATCAAATTTGGGGGGAATTTTTGTGTGTGTGTGTGGGGGGGGGAGGATTTTCGCACGGTGGGCGGGGGGAGTTTGGCGCATGGCCAGTTTCTCCAAGTGCAGTCCCACGTGTCAGTGAAGAGGCAAGCCGAAGCGCGTTCCATTTGCGTGAGCCGTGTGCAGGACCGAACGTGTGTGGGGTGCAATGCGACCGCGACAGGAGTGCTGTGAGTGTACCGCCTTTGTTCCTTTTAAACTAGGTGCTTCACCCCCTCAAAAAAAAGTTGCTTCAGAAGATCCATCGATACTACTACTAGTAATCCGGTAATCCCGACTAAAACGGCATAGCCGGGACTTTTCCCGCACGATATGCTGGGAGGTTGGCTTAGTTGGGTTTTTTAGATTTGTCTCGGTTCAATAAAAAGCAGAGTTGGTGATGATGGTGTGCCTGTCATCCTGCAATATAGGCCGTCCGATCTATATCTAACGGAAAGGAAGGAAACTATGACAATTTACCCGCACTCCTCTCCACATTTGCAGATAAGGCTTTCCCTCGTTCATCCTTTTCTGCCACAAGATCTTGATCTTCCGTGCAATGCACGGGCATCTTGCTAGTACTCCTACAATATGTATATTATTGTGAAAGTTCATATACACTGGCCGAGATTAATGCAAACACGACAGATTTTCATTACATTTCGAACTTTTATAAGACAGAAAAATAAAAGAAACCCGACCCTAAACCTATTCTACAGCGGCGACCGACGTCCTCCATCTGCGATCTCTATGTACGGGGGCGGGGTTCAACACCCGTGAAGTGAAGGTGTGGTCTCCGACGAGGAAGAGTAGAACACGGGATACGGACCGGCCAGTTGGCACACCATGCCCTGCCGCCTCCCATGCCCTACTCATCCTTGGAGGAGTCCCCGACCTCGGTGGTGCCGGACGTTGGACGGCGGCAAGTAGGACGCGTGGCTGACGGTGCTCCCGTCGTCGGCCGCCAGCGTGGCCACCGCTTGTGCGGTTGCGTCCGCGTCTGGCTCCGCCACTATTGCGTTGCGAGAGGCGACTTGAGCGAGGGCGGCGACCTCGAGCTTCATCCCCGAAGACAAGCTCCCCCGCAGAGCGTTCGCACTTGCGGTCATGGAGGATGTGGTGCCAGGTATGGGGACGATGCGCTATGGTGTGGAGGTTAGCTGGGCGTTACCGCTTTAAGTAGCGCATTCCAGTGAGGCCAAGCGTCCGGGTGCGTCATTAAGTCGCCGGAGTTGGTTCCTCGGGCACCGAGCCTCTTAACGATGACATACGAACAAACGACGTGAATGCGGGCAGCAGGCGCTGGCTAGGAACGCACCACGCGACGGCGCGAGGGACGAGGGCTTTGGTGTGCCAGGGTAGTCAGCTGCGGTCGTGGCAACATTGGAGATGCCCTTTGCTCAAATGCGATCCCTGCATGTCATTGAAAAAGCAAGACGATCCGGCATGGTCTCAGGTCCAAAGGATGCAGTTGGCCAGGCTACACCACTCCGCGGACGCGTCACGACGCCCCGTGCATCCTTGACGAGCCGGGTGTTGGGGTGTGTTTGGATTGTGGCCAAAGTGCACCTTACCAAAATTTTGGTCATGACCCAAAGATTAGTCTTTGTTTGGATGGTTGCCATTTCTTTGGCATGCCAATGAACTCTAGCCAACTCTAGTTCATTTTTCTTGCCAATGTCGGCCAAATCATGGGCAACCAATACCTCAACCAAAATTTTGGCTACCCAATGCTTTGATGGGGAAACCTTGGGCACAAACCAAACATATTGTTGGTCGTGCCACAGCACAAACGCCACCCTCGGCACACTGAAACCGACCGTGTCTATCGATCATATGAGCGTGTCGCTCACCGCGGTCGCCGTGTCCAGAGGCGGTGCTGGAGCTGCGCCCCGTTGTTGGCCCCAACGACCCACATGAATGGTTGTCGGTGGCGAGGAGGTCGTGGGCTAGCTCCTTCATTGGACTAGTCTGCGCTACGTCGTCCCGACGGGTGTGCCCCACATGTCGGTTTCCCTGTTTTCCCGGCCCTATTCGAGCGTCAGTGCTCCGTGTTGCGCATTAGGCCTTTCACTATGTAGGCCAAGCGAGACAACTTATTGTTTATTTGAGCCGTTCAAGTGTAATCATGTGGCGTTTGCTTATTTCTCATTCCTCCTCAACCCTCTTCTCCATCGATCATGTCGCCCTCCAGTCGAGTCCATCCTCCCGCATGCCTCATTTGAACATTCCGCCGAGTATCATTCGCATGTACCCACCCTAGTCCTCTTTCAATAGATCTCCGGACCCCGAGATGAAATCGAGAGGGAACGAGTGGGGGCACGTGATACCTAAGGCGGATTCAAAATTTTGAACCGGTGATCATAGCATCCGCAAATCATATATAAAGGGTATTCAATGTTTGTTTCGTTTTTGAACGTACAACATACTCCCTCCTATCCTTTCTACTTTACATATAAGTTTTATGTGTAGTCAAAGTATCTCTACTATGATAAAAAAGGTATCAACATTCAACAACGCCCAATCAATATTGTTAGATTCGTACGTACTCCTAGATTTGTACTCGAGATGGTTTCCAATTTGACTATTGACAAGATTAATAGTACTCCTTTCACATAGGTGAGTAAGTCATCTTAGGATGTGCACCGTGACCAAGGAGGAGGGGAAAACGAGAGACATTAAAGTTTATTTGCTAATTAATATTATTGCATGCAATGAACTAACCACTTCATGTCATGTTTGATAGTCTCAGGTCATTAAAAGCATGCACACCCTCATCTCTTATTGGTTCATATGTCAAGAAACAAGAAACGAGGTAGAAGTTAATGCACCGCGCCTACGTGTTTTGGGATTATTTGGTTTTCGTAAGATGACTTACACACCTAGATGGAGGGAGTACATGAGATGTATAATGTGAAAATTATATCATTGGAAACTCCATTCACATACGAAATTGACCATATGCTTTGTGTAAGTTGCATGTCATATATTATTACTCTAACATTTGGTCAAAGTTAGCCTCGAAAAACGCATTAGACCCTGTATGCTTTGTGTAAGTTGCATGTCATATATTATTACTCTAACATTTGTGTAAGTTGCATGTCATATATTATTACTCTAACATTTGGTCAAAGTAGTATAGTGGAAGTGGATCCTCTGACGTAGGTATCCCTGCCTTACCCTCCCTCTCGGTCACTTACTGGCGGATCCCATGCTTGCTAGGCCCGGCATGTCAGTTACTCAATGGGTTCGGCCATGTCAGGGGATCCTCATCCGTAGTATACTCCCTCTGTTTTTATTTACTCCGCATAAAACGGAGGGAGTGGTGGTATAATAAATGACGCGGGCGGGGGAGGGGGAGGGACGTCGGTTTGCTCTCAACTGCGGTCCCACAAGCGAGCGAAAACGCAAGACGAAGCGCGTTCCATTCGGTGAGCGACGTGGAGGGTCCAGCGTGCCGAGCTGCAACGCGAACGCGACAAGAGCGATGTACAGTCAAAACCGATTGACCGGTCGTCACCGGAACCACTATTCACACCAAAACCTTCGCTACTCGGCCTATGCCAGCCACTGCCCTAAAACCACACCAAATCTCCAGCCCATTCCCCCACCTTTCGATCCCCTAGCCCGCATCAAGCGTCCCCTAGTTCACCAGAAAGCCATGGTGCGCCGCAAGATCACTTACTACAAGATGCTGACGCCGGAGCGCCGCGCAGAAATTGCGGCGGCGGTCGGCGCCACAGACCTCTGTTCCCAAGCTCGCTTTGCGGCGGGCCAATCCCCGAGTTCTTTGGAGCCAAGCTACGAGGAGGAGGAAGCCGATCCAATGTTCAGTGCGGAGGTCGTGGCGCAGAAGGCCCCTGATGGGTATGAGACGATGGATGTCAACTTCATGCCGGCGTCCGAGTCCTCCATGGTGCAGGCGGACCAGCGGTTCAACATGGCGATACTAAAGGAGGACCAGGAGGCAGAGGCTCAACTCGACACGGAGTGTGCGCATGCCGCTGCCATCGAGGCTCTCCTGCAGGCGGAACCGGATGTCGTGGATGTGAACCGGGAGGCGGAGGCTCAACTTGAGGTGGAGCGCGCGGATGCCGCTTCCATCGAGGCCCTCCTGCAGACGGAACCGGACGTCCTGGACATGAACCGGGCGGCAGAGGCTCGACTTGACGCAGAGCACGCAGATGCCGCTCTCATCGACACCCTCTTGCAGGCGGAACCGGAAGTCCTGGACTTGAACCAGGAGGCGGAGGCTCGACTCGACGCGGAGCGCGCGGATGCCGCTACCATCGAGGCCCTCCTGTAGGCGGAACCGGACGTCCTCGGCTTGAACCGGGCTGTGCTCTCGTCCGTGCAGAGCGCCCGCACGCTCAGCTTGAACGAGTAGCTGGAGGCCGAGGACAACCACGGTGCGGAGACACACGTCGACAGCGACGGCTGGTTCACGCCGACAGCCAAAGACGACGAGGCCGTCTCTTTCTACGAGCAGTGATAGTTTTTCTTTATGTTGTTGTTTTTATTATTATGGATCTTTTGCTGTGTAAAAACATACTATTTGTTATGCAAGTCGCCTGACTTGGGCCAGTCTACCATTTTAGGCGGTTGGATGAATATCCTACGCCTCCTAACCCTTCTTTCCTTCTTCCTCACCTCTTCTTCTTCCCCAACAGACCACCGCACGGGCCGTACGGATACTCCGGTTGGATAAACATACTCTATGAACGCAAATTATGTGTCAGCGATATGATGGCTGAGTTTGGTTTGTTCACATGCGACAACACGTGTCAATGAGGGTGTGTTCCCTTGGTTGGGTTTGCGGCGTGCAGGAGCGACTGTGTGAGGGTGCGGTGCGACCGCGGCGTGCAGGAGCGACCGTGTGAGGGTGCGGTGCGACCGTGACAGCCGTGCGCAAGTGTACCTCCTTCTCTGAAAACTTTAGGCAAGCTTGGCAAAAATGTGTGGCGAAGTTTGGCAATGCAAGGCCTAGACCCAAACAGGATAAGTACGTACGTACTAGGAGTACTAGTGTTAAAAAAGAAAGGCGGGGTTTTCCTTTGATACAAATCCTCATTTCACGTGTCAATTAATGCGTATTTTTTCTCGAAAGACCAAAGAGCTAACCATCTCACTCCTCATTGCTTGATTAATGTAGCGCCATGCAAACGAACCTTCTCACTTCTGCATGCATGCAGGGGATATTAATGTCCTTGGTTGCTAACCCCATCAATTTTGCCTCGATTAGTGTTAGTGGCCCTTTGCAAATTGTAATTTTGATATACTGGCCTTGTGTACAAAAAAAATGGAGGTAGTAACTATATTTGAATTCCTTGCCCATTGCGGTGACATCGACGATTTTTTTGTGGTTTGGCGAAGTGCGTTCGACGGAGAACACCATTGAGGGAGACCACTGTAAGTCATTCGCAAGTGCCGCCTGCAAGCCGAGACAACCGCCTTATTTGCATCCCGGAAGTCCTTTACTAGTACTACTACTAGGAGTACTAGTGCGGTGAGATGGTTTCTCGAAGAAGACGATGGAGAAGTGGAGTCAGCGAAGAGTGAAATGATAGTTGCTTCGTCCGTGCTTTGTGATTTGACGCCTCACTGCTTTGTGATTTGTGATAGAAGGGACAGGGGAGTAGACTCTGTGCTCTATACTGTACTACTCCTACATGCGTCCAAGCATGGGAGAAAGAGGAGAGACGTTGCATTTTTCTATTCCTTCAATCAATCAATCAGGGAGCTTCGGATCTATCTTTTTGGCTTTGGCAACACCGTCCACAATGGTTCCCACGATGCCAAAAGCTATTTTCACATTTGGTTACACATTGTGGATGCCCTTAACCGTACCACTTGGTTTTGCTCCTGTGTGCTATCTATACAAATCTCAATTATATTGATCTAAAAAATTATAGAATCAAAGATTAGTAAAAAGGAGGTGATTTTTCTGCGCGGATGGCGGGGGAGGTTTCTTATTTTCGAAGGACGTTCTCCTAGCGGTTTGCTAACATGCGGTCCCACATGTCAGTGCTTTACCAAGCTGATCCGCGTCCCACATGAGGCAGAACAACGGCAAAAGCAACACGTGGTTAAGTTGAAGAAGATGAGGGAGAAGCGGATTCAGCAACGAGTGAAATGATGGTTGCTTCATCCCTCCAACTTCTTTTTTTAGCATTATTACTTCATCCCTCCAACTTAACTGTGGGAAAGGTGCAGCTTTGTGATTTGAAGCCTCATCGCTCATTACTACGCCGGCGCCATGACTGGGGTGCTTCACCCCGGCTGCTTTGCACTGTATTCCGGTATGGCATGTGCACCTGGTAGCTTGATGTCCCACATGTCGGCGAAAGGGACTAGAAGATTTATGAAAGCGAGCGCTCCACTCTTACGACGGAGGAGTAGATGACACGACGGCCCATTGAACTGTCACTTGTACTGTATAGTACTATAGTTTTGCTATTTCGCACGATCCATCGATACAAACCCGATTAAACAGGAAAGGGCAGGATTTTTCCCACGCGGTAGATGATACTGGCCATACATTTCAAAGGCAATTTTAATATATGCAAACTGAATAATTATAAGTAACAATATGATATCTAGTAAAACTAAAAACACATATGATTTATTGTGTTAGAGTGTAGTAGTAGTGCTATAATCCATAGTTGTTAGATGTAACATGCGAGAACATGTAGAGATGTAGTTTTGGAGGGCCTACAGGGAGAAAAGCGTAATACGGTCACCGAACTTCAGAATAAGCTGATTACGGTCACTATATACGTTTTGCGGTGATTATCCGGTCACTTGCTCACAGTTCAGCATCGGATTGCACTCTGTTGACCGACCAAATAGTCTGCGTGGCGCCATGTTGACTAGTTAAATTGACCATGTTCCTTGTGGGTCCCACCTGTCAGTTCGCATAGGGAAAAGGTCAGATAAACACAAATTTACGCAGGCGCGACAAGGCTCCAACCCGTGCACGGGAATCACCTGGTTGTGTATGTGTCTGTCAGGGCCTGATGTGTGCGCATGCACGTGTAGGTTGAGGACTTGAGGGTGAGAGTGTGTGTTGGTCGTGTGGTGTACTGGTGTGTGCACGCATGCGTGCGTGTGTGCGTGTGAGTGTTGCGTGCGTGCGTGGCTGCATGTGTACGTGTGAGTGTTGCATGCGTGCGTGGGTGCATGTGTTTGTGTGAGTGTTGCGTGGATGGAGTTCGTGTGCATGCGTGCGTGTGTGTATATAATCACCACACCAGCTCCTGTGTGTTAAAACAGATGGCTCAGCATACCAATACAAGGACACCTTGTCCGTTGTGCCCGCGGTCATGACTTCGCACCATCGTCAAAATATTTTTTTGTCGTTTGTTTTCATTCTTACTAGCAAGATGCCCGTGCATTGCACGTAACATCAAGATGCATTTGTATGACTTGTTTATCTTGTGAGAGAAAAGGATGAACGAGGGAAGGCCTTATTTGCAAATGTGGAGAGGTCTGTGGGTACCTTTTTTGCAAAATTGCCATAGTTTCTTTCCTATCCGTCAGATATAAATCGGACGGCCTATATTGCAGGATGGCAGGCACACCATCATCACCAACTCTGTTTTTTATAAGAGTGTATTTTATGTATTTTATAATAGTGTAGATGTAGAGTAGATACAAGTCGACAGGTGGGCACGATGTTAGTGAGATAATGTGATGCAACACTAGAGGTGCCACGTGGAGCGTTCAACTGGTCAACTAGTCATGTCATGAGCAAATACAAAGTTGTACGGTGAGCCCGTGACTGTATAATAACCACTAAACATAAACGGTGACCGTAATGAGTGGATTATGAAGTCCAATGTATGTATCGTGCTTTCGCTTCAAATACAATGATCGTCATTGCATATATCGCGAGAGAAAGATGAAACACGCATGAATTTTTGGGGGGTTACTTTTAGAGGACCTGGAGATAGTTTTGTGTGCATACGTGAAAGGGGCGTACAGGGGGGGTATGCGATGGAGAGAGAGATGCTCTTTGTTTCTCTTTATTATGACTAACTTTGTATATAGTATAAAAATATACAAATTCACAGTGCGGAATAAATATCATTATGGGCACAATGCAATGCAAATTAGCGTTCATACTCCTCCATATAACTTTGTAATGTTGTATATATGTAGAAACTCTAAAATAATTTTTTGGCCACACTTTATTCATAAGGAATGTTGTATGCGAAATAAACTTGAAGAGAGGGCTTTTTAGATCAATGGGGTACATGATGTAACATGTGTGAATGTGTAGTTGATTCATTTGGCGGGGCCTAGACAGGTATGTGTGTGTATTACATATTCGAGAGAGGCATGGATAGTGGCCGATGGGGGGGGGGTGGGGGCGTGGGAGAGATAGCATGAGAAATGAGGGTGGTTTAGAGAGAGAGACGAATATGACGTCACGACAAGAGATTCCATTCCCTTGAGTGTGTATATGCAAGGGGGGAGGGAATAGAGGCACCAGGAGAAATTTTCTCTGTGTGTGGTGTTTGTGTTGGTATGTGTGGGTGTGAGAAGATAATGAGATGTGGGGGCAGAGGGTGTGTCACTGCGTGAGGTCCGGTGGGTCGAGGTGAGGCCCTTCGTTCGGTTCCGTCCCGCGCCACATTTTTCGGCCCATGACAAATTTAGGAAGACCCATGGATGACTAGTCGTACAAGACAAAGATAGCAGAATTGTGAAGGACTCTGTGTCCACTGACAAAGCCGGCTAGGATTTGTAACCCTAGGTTCTCGGAATAAGGTAACCCCTTTATCTCTGATATTAGTATTCATCCAACCTAACTTTAAGGGGCATCCTACAGAATGCTCTGCTAGAATCATACTCATTGATTAGGAAGAGAGGTGTGAGATAATGCGTGAGAGACAGTCGTAAAGATAATGTGCGTACATGAGACACGTAGGCAGGTCCATGTATATAGAAAGGGTCGATGAGGATTGTGCGTGTGTATGTTTGCGAGAGGAAGAGTGCTTGTAATAAAGGTTAGTGAAAACAGTTGTAAATGGTTACGAGAGGGAGGGAGGGTTATATCTAGAGAATGTGTGCGAGAAAGACACCTCGGGAGAGAGTGTGTGAGCATGTGTGAGAGACCACCGATGGAGAGTGAAACTACACGTAAAAGACTGCTCTACACATTGATTAAAGATATAGTATCCAAATATTAGGATGGGATCATATATATTTGCAATTCGCGTAAGGAGCGGTCATCGATCCATCGGACATCTAGATTATATCGAATTTGAGCCTGTCTATGTTATTATTCGACACAATTGATCCACATTGTTAGTATTTTGAACTCCAGACAATGCATCACTTTAGCAATCGAATATAAACGTGAGTATAGTTCATGTTGTGTGTGTAAAGCACATTATACATACGAAAGTTACACAATGGACATTTATAAATAGCTACCTATGAACTAGCATACATTTGAATTCAACCTAAGGTGGTTTAAAAAAAATCGAATTCAACATGAAGTCCATTCAATTATTTGAATTTGATATCATGGCATTTGTAAACCATACCTAAACTATGGGGGTACCAATCTTTGCTCTGATTTTGTACATAATAGCATATGTAGTCGTGTACAAAATAGATTCAAATTTAGCTCCTCCATTCCAAAATAATCATAGTTATAGGATTTTCAAGTGTCAAAATTTCAAAAGGAAGCGGATAATTTAGTGAGGTTTTCAAACATACAAGGTCAAATATAACGTTGTCTATTTAGGTCAATCCTCATAGTTCAAGAGTACTCTAAACGTGAATGCTTGTGTTTCAAAATTTCGAACGAAGCGCCAAAAGAGCCTCTACTCGCCCGAAACCGCGTGAGACCAATGTTTGGTAGTACAAGGATATTACTTTTCTAATAACTCCGACCTATGAAACCTACCGGCCCGACGTCCAAAGGTCTAAACCGGGGTAGGTTTGTAACTTCATCTAGACGCCACGCAACCGCCTCCGAAAAACATTCATACACAATGGCCGCCTAAGCACACATGCGCGTGGCCGAAATCGCTCCCGCCCACTATTTGTGACACCTGGGATTACCATCCTACCCCCGACCCGCAGTAGGTCCGAAATTTAAGAGGGGGGCAAAGTTTGTACTTTCCCCAAATTTCAAACAAGCTCGTCCCATCTTCTGTTCAAAAAAGCCAAAAACAAGTGCATCCTAGAACGAAACATGGTTTCCCCTCACCCGTCCGATTCCCCATTCGTACTCCGTGGGTGCCAAAACTACCTCTCCACCAGCCACGAAACCCCGGCGTCCTCCGTCTGCCACCCCATCCCACCCATCAACTGCCGCCCTCCTCCATCACGCCAGAGCCGATACCCCGAAGTCGCCGTCCACCGCAACCTCAACCGCAATGCCCTCCACAGCTAGTAGTTGAAGCCGAGGCCGAGCCGTCCGTACCCGAGCTAGTTCAACCATGCCGTCCTGCGCCTCATCGCTGCCGCTCCAACTTCTCCACCCTCCACCGCACCAGAGCTGTTCCTGCTACACCGTCCTTCGCCGTCTCGGATCTGCTTCCCCTCCGCCGACATACAGCCACGGCAACACAGTCAACAATTTGGCCATGGGTTCATCCAAGCCTGCACCCTCCAGAACATCAGTTTCCCCGGTAAAAACAAGAGGATCGGCGCGACATGTGGAGGTGACCACACCGGCAACCGAAGAAGGTACTCCTCTTCCCTTATTCGTGCAAATCTTACGTCTCTGCTTGCACGGTATTGATCCCACAGAAGACACTAGTTGCTTCTTCTTGATACTAGATGTTCCTAGTAACTCGCGATGCACAAGGTTTCTCCTCATATACTATTTCACCTTAGCTAGAGGTTCGTCGCCCCCCTGAATTTCAATTTCTGGCCAGTTGATTCCCAATTAACGGAAGCATTCCCCGGTGTAACAGGCGCTAGTACGACTATTACGCCGGGGAAGCAGCGCCTTGGTGTTTATCTTAGGGGCGTCTGCGGCCTAGAGCTACTGGCGCCGAGGTCGGCCGGGATTAAAGGGATGGATTGGGGGCGCTGCCAAGCACGGCGGTGGTGTGAGGTCGATGGGAGGGCGGGGCGGCGGAGGCACGGGTCTGGGCCGGTGGTCGCTGGCGCTTCGTGAAAGATTGTCAATAGTGACTGGTGGGAGGTAGACGAAGGCCATCTGCCCGTTCCTTATAGATCGGACGGTTCATTAAAAAAATCGACTGACCTATTTATTTTCAGTCGACTGTTATCTTAGATATGACCACATGTGGTGGTGTGCTGGAGGAGTACCCGCATTTCCTGTGCTCATATATCACAAAATCATACAGAGTAGAATCTAATTTTGTTTGCCATGCAATGTTGTAGAGCTATCATATGTCTCCTGTCATTTATTTTTCAGCCACCTGCTATCTGCTACTTTTACAATGCACTAGTTCTGCACACACTTCACCCATACTCTCACTATTGTGTTTTTATGCAAGGGTATTTCAGATTCTCCTGCCGAAAGAGAAGCAGGAAAGAAAAGAGAGAAGTCGCTCCAGCTTCGTATGCTGGTAGGCAAGACACGTTACCGCGCTATAAAGGGTGCAGTGTCAGCAGATGGAGACGGTAAACGTTGCTCTGGAGTTGATGACCTCGCTCGCAATGAACCACCATCCCAGGTGCTTGAGTTAACTTCGCGGTGTCATATGTGGTTGCATGTTCCATATGGTGTCTAACTTGTATTCGAAAGGCCAAAGTCGGTCTTTATTAAGATAAGGAAAGATATTTTTTACATGAACCACCATCCCGTGAGCACCAGAAGACAAATAGCTAGTTAGGGCACTGGCCGAGCCAGTGACAAGCCCAGCAAGGACAGGCATCACCTGGAAGCCAACTAAAAAGCCGCGATGGTGGCGAAGCATCCCGCCTCCCACCAGGCTCTCAGGTCCTAGATGATCATGTTCACCACTCCAACCGGATGTCTAGCTTGTATTGCTTCCAATTTGGTTAAATTGCGTCTGCTTAGCTTACACATTATACCTTTGAATATGACATGCCTTTCTGTTTTTGGTACATACTAGTACATCTGTGTATTAACCATGTTCTTACATCAAACTAATGTTCTTGTGTATCCCTCATCAATCACTTATGATGAGGCAGGCAGGCAAGGGGACTACTCCTCATTTAAATAATGCAGCGTCAGCCTCCCGACATAATTCTCAAGAAACAGAAATGCTAGATGAAGATAGTGAGCGTAGCTCTGTAGTTGATTACAGCATTTCCCCTACACTAGCATTGCAGGTGCTTGCTCTAACTTGGCAGCGTGATATGTGGTTGCATGTTGCATATGGTGTCTAGATTGTAATTCCTCCAATCTGGTTAAACTGCATGTGCTAGTCTGCTTAGCTTATACTCCTGTAAATGTAACATTATACCTGTTAATGTGACATGCCTTCCTATATTTAGTACATAGTACATCTGTCTATTAAGCATGTCCTTACATAAAACTATTGTTTTTTTGTATCCCGCATCAATCAATATGACGAGACACCTTTAGTATATGCAGTGCGATATTAGTTGCATCTTTCATATGGTTTATAGCATGCGCTGCTTCTAATTTGTTGGAATTCCATTTATGATGGGACGCTTTTAACTTGGCAGTCATATTGGTTGCATCTTTCATGTGGTGTCTAGCTTGCATTGCTTCTTATTTGCTAGAATGGTTTCTGCTTAGTTTACACAAACAGTTGTGAACATGCCATGTCGTCCTGTTTTTCATACATATTCCATCCTGGTATCATGTGTTTGCCTTACATCAAAGTAGTGATTGTCAGTATCATGCATGAATGAGTTCTGAAGAGAGAATTTTATTGATTTTTCTTGTCGGTTTTACTTGACAATTCAAAATCAATAAAGCGGAAGGAAGTTAGCAAGGCAGCGGATAAAGGTGCTCCTTCCAAACGGAGGGCCTCTACAGTTTCTACCCCTCCACACCCCAAGATGATTTCCAAGACAACACATGCATAGACACTCAACAAAGCTGTGTTTATGATGAGCACGTCTCCCCTAGTGCAACATCACTAGTGCTCCCTCTAACTTGGCACTATTATATGTGGTTGCATGTTATGTGTGATGTCTAGCTTGTATTGCTTCTAATTTTGTTGAATTCCATCTGCTTACTTTACACATTATACTTGAATAAGACACGTGTTCCTGTTTCTAGAACATACAATATCTGTCTATCACCCCATGTTCTTACATCAAATTACTATTGTTGTGTAACCTGCAACAATCACTTACCATAAGACACGTTTGACTTCGGAGTGTGATATAGGTTACATCTCACATTCTTTTCTAGCTTGTACTACTAATTTATTGAAATGGCACTTATGACGAGACAGTTTTAACTTGGTAGAGTGATATTATTTGCATCTTTCATATGGTGTCTAGCTTTCATTGCTTCTAATTTGTTGAAATGCCTTCTCCTTAGTTTACACATCATAAGCTATGAATATGCAATGCTGTGAATATGCAATGGCACTAATGACGAGAGACCTCTGACATGGTAGTGTGATGTTGTTTGCATCTTGCATATGATTTATTTCTTGTACTGCTTCACATTTGTTTAAACGCCATTTATGCTGAGACACTGTTAACTTGGCAGAGCGATATTTGTAGCATCTTTCATATGGTGTCTACCTTCCATTGCATTGCTTCTAATTTGGTGAAATGTCTTCTTCTTAGTTTACACATCATAGTTCTGGTTATCTCTTCCGTCCTGTTTTTCATACATATTACATCCTCCTATCATGTGGTTGTCTAACATCAAAGTTTTATTTGTCTGCATCACGCATCAATTTGTTCTGAAGAACTAAATTGTTATTCATTTTTCTTGTCGGCTTGACTCAACATGGCACAGAGAAAGAGGAAGAAACAGAGAATGGCAAGGAATGAGAAGCGGATGAATCCTGCAGATTCTGCTGGTACTGATGGTGCAATAGAAGGTGAAAGTCCAGCGGAAAATTCTACAAACACGGCATCCCATGCTACACGAGCTGCAAAAAAGCCAAACAGAAACAAATAGCTGCCACCAAACAAGCAGAGACAGCCCTAGTTCTTGCAACACCTACCACAGTACTACCAGCTGCACGACATACTCGTGTGTCAACTGAGCTAGCAGCACGTTCCCAAGCTCCCTTGCCACCTGACACTACTTCCCAAGCACTCTTAACACAATACGAGTTGGCAATATCAGATGAACCTTGTGAGCTTCAACAGCAAGAAGGTAGTTGCTGGAGTCAAGTTACAGTTGCATGCTTCTTTATATGTAGTCTCACAGTTTGATGTACACTAACACTTCCTATGTTTGTTGTTGGACTAGCACCTAGGCTCAAGAGGAAACAAACATCAGGGATAATGCTCGATAGGTTAATTAAATCTAGAGGAGGAAGAATGGAGATCCGTTTTGAGGCAGGTTTAAAAAGGCCACGTGATGCAGTATCAGAGGCAGCGGTTGCCGTTAGGTGTCATGTACGTATCCTCCCAACATGGGTTCAGTACATGAATGACAAAGACAAAACCCAGCTCAACACATTCCTCGACCATTTATCTGTAAGTATGGTTATGTATGGAAACTAGTAATATCATCTTGCTCTGTCCCATACTTTCTAGGTTGCTGATAATGAGACTTCCATAATTTTCAACAGATGAGGTTCAAGTTGGATAGCCAAGATGACGCAACCAGACAAGCTTGCACCCATGTTTTCAAGTCTGCTCTGCGACAGTATCGGTATAACATGAGGAAAACTCACTTTGAAGGCAAGGCTAACAGTGAACTTTCCCAAACATCTCCAGTGGAAAATATATCGGATGAAGACTGGAGGGGCCTTGTTAAACACTGGTCTGATCCGAAGTATCAGGTACATTATTTATATGTGATCAGATCACATGTTGAAGTCCTGTTGACGCATGTGCCACACAAATCTATCTTCTTGTAGGTGAACTGTTCAAAGAACAAGGCCAACCGTACGAAAGTGGAATTCCAACAGACGACACACTACTAGGAAAAGGGCTATAGATGGAATGGACACTAATGGCGCACTGTACATGCGGTGCGCCATTACTAAATACTAATGGCGCACCACATCCCATGGTGCGCCATTAGTAATTTTTTTTATTTTTTTCAAAACTACTAATGGCGCACCGTGGGGGTGGTGCGCCATTACTAGTTGACATATTAATGGCGCACCACACCAACCGTGCGCCATTAGTAGTTTAAAAAAAAATTGTTAGTAATGGCGCACCTGTGGACAGTGCGTCATTAGTAGTTTTAACTAGTAATGGCGCACTATCCACTGGTGCGCCATTACTAAGTTTTTTTCAAAAAAAATTCAATTTTTTTCCTTTTTTTCTTTTCAAAACTAGGCGCCATTACTAACTTGACCCAAAAGTTCCCGAATGCACCCCCCCCCCCCCTGGACCCCGTTAAACATTTTCAAAATCCCCAAAAACCTAACAGAAAAAAAGTTACGGGGCTTTCAAGATCTAGAGGCAAAAAAATTCAAAAATTTCAAACTTACTAGTGGCGCACCATGGATGTGGTGCGCCACTAGTAATAGAAAAAAAATTGGTTTTGAATTTTTTTTTGAATTGTTTTCCAAAAAATGATACGTAATATGACCGAGAAGTTTGAAATATTTTTCAAAATTTCATCATAGTCATGAACATGAACAAAGTCCTAGACATCAACAAGGTATAATAGGATTGATATGCTAGATATATCAACAAGTGCCTGTGAAGTGAGTTGTTGCTGGGGTTGGATAGAACTCTGAAGTTAAGCGTGCTTGGGCTGGAGAAGTGTGAGGATGGGTGACCTTTACTAATGGCGCACTTCTATGTGGTGCGCCATTTGTATACCAGATACTAATGGCGCACCAGTGGTGCACCATTAGTAAAAAATACTAGTGGCGTGATACTAACGGCGCATCGATAGTGCGCCATTAGTAGGCAAAACCTGTGCGCCATTAGTAGGCCTTTTCCTAGTAGTGACAGGATCTCGTAGCTATATTGCACACTGCGAGGCTCTTGTAATTAGCTGGTGTTTCACTCTTTTTGCTGTACCAATTATCAGATCTATATTGACATGTTCGAAATGCAGAGGAAAGCCCGCAAGGACCAATAAGTACCTGAACCAAATGATGTGGAAATCTTCAAGGATTGTCACACCAGCAAGAAGAAGGGCAAGACTACACCAGTCAAAGCCGCTATTGTAAGTCCTTAATCCTCATGCCTTTTAACTACTACTTACTCTGACCTGTGCCTTGAACTGCATGGTTTGCAGCCAATATCTATTACTCTTTTCAATTTTATACACAATTGTCTTTGCGTACCATTGCACCTTACAAGGTTTAAAAGGGAGGAGTGATGTTCCTTTGATCTTGACCCGTAATCTAGTTCCGTGCTGGACTTGCCCACACAACGTTACAATTGCCTGTTTGTCTGTTCTCAGTTGTTTTGTGATATGAATGATGTCATACTATGCTTACCATATTATAAACTTCGTCTCTTTATCCTTAGCCCTCAATACAATGTGAAGAAATAGACAATACATTAGCGATGGTACATGGTCATATGTTTGGAACCTGGTTTTATTATGTACTTTGCAATAAAATACAACTAATATTTTACATGGGTTCACCAGAATAAGTTCTGTATATAGACCAAAGCTATTTTGTTTGGTTTTGCTGCCTCCTTAATATCTTTGTTCTGGTACTACTAATGTGAAACCTCAACTTTTCAGCGAGCTATGGAAAAAATGGTGGAACCGCCACCTTCTGAAGGTGGCGAGGCAACTATAACCGCAATGTCAGCTCTTGCTGCAGTGGGTCAGTACCTGTCCACTAACAGTGCCAAAAGCACGTTCCTGCGTAATACTGGGTTGGTTGTTAAGGCAATATCATCCAAACTGCATCATGATCAAGATATGCAGCTCAAAGCAATGTTGTATCTGCGCTCCAGACACAAGTCCATTCCCTAACAGAGGCCCTTTGTGAAACAAGGAGAAACATTGCTCAATGTCATCAAGATATGCATGGTTTTGAAGCCAGACTATCAGACATTTGCTATGTTGTTCAGGAGCCTAGGGGAAATGAAGGTGAGGGTTATGGTGTTCCATCGGACAATACAGCTTGAAAACGTAACAGTCAGGTCAAATGAACCGAGCTTCTGAACTTCTGGTGGTGCATTTATCTGCTAGACTGTTAAGTTTTATGCCAACCTTCCTTTTGTTATATAGTTGTAATTTGTTTTGGTGCGATACAAAATTTATTCTTAACGTGCAGCCACCGGCTGAAGAAAATAGCAAGCCATTTTTGTATAGTGTAGGGTGTTCCCTATATTTGCACTGGTGGCGATCTTTGATGCCGAGTGGATGTAATCTGTGCAATCGCCTTAATAGCCTAGCATTAGTTTGGGCCTTATTTATTTCCTAGTCTTCTTCCCTGGTTTTCTAGTGGCCGCAACTACCCATGGGCCATATACGGCCGTAGGATCCATGGGTCTCCTACGGGCCGTCGATAAATGGGCATGTAATCGGTGGGCCTCGGGCCATCGATAAATGGGCCTGTAATCGGTGGGCCTCGGGCCGTCGGACAAATGGGTCTACATGGGCTGTAATCAGGCGTAATTGGTATCGGCCCAGCACGGTAACGGGCCGTAGGACTGCAAAAGCTTAATTCTGTCATAGGCATAACGGGTCGTTAATGGGCCAAAATATAGGACGGGCTGGCTAGAAACGGGCCGACTCTTGCCATGGGCCGAATTTGGCCCATTAGGGTAACAGGCCAGTAACGGGCCGACTCTTGCCATGGGCTGTATTTGGCCCATATGGGGAACATGCCAGTAACGGGCCGACTCTTGCCATGGGCCGAATTTGGCCCATTAGGGGAACAGGCCAGTAAGGGGCCGGAAGTAATCGAGGGCCGAAAAGGAGCCCAAGAACGTATAAGCCGTCAATAGGACAAAAGCTAACACGGGCTGGAAACAGCCCATGTAAATCACGGGCCGTTAACGGGTACAAAGAAAATTACTGTTCATTATGGGCTAGAGTCACCGTGGGCCTGTAAAGGGCCGAAAGATACGAAGGCCTCATATGGGCCGAAAGATGTCGTGGGCCATACATGGGCCGAAAGTGAAATGGGCTGGTGTTATATTCGACGGGCCACATGACATTGTGGGGCCGATTTCCTTTAGTGCCTAACGGGCCGTAAAATGGGCTATTTGCGAAGAGACCGTTAACAGGCTTTTCATGGGACAGCCCGTTAACTTTTTACCAAGTCAAACAGGCCGGATTTGTAAGCTAAATGGGCCAGTGGTGGGCCGTGGCACGTGTCGACATATCATAGGCGCCTATCTGACCCACAGACGAGCTGACACGTGTTTCGTCCGGCCAATAAGAATTTTACACGTGGAAATTTCCCATTGGTCGGGGCTATTAACGGGTTATCGGATCCAAAACCCGACCCGATAGCTTAACGGTGTTCCGTTACGGTGGATGTCATGTGTCAGTCACCCTTGACGAAAGCACTTCTGTGACGCGCGATTTATCGTCGTGGAAGTGGACACTTCCATGATGATAATTTTGGTAATGTCATGGAACACTTCTACGACAACACAGGTATGACTATCTTGATTCTATCATATATTTGTCATGGATGTACATGCATGACAAAAAACGCGACCTACTGTGACAAACACGTATCATCACGGAAGTGTATTTTTTTGTAGTGTCTAGAGGATCAACCAAGTTCCATACTTGATTCTTGTACATGGACTCCATTTCGGATTGCATGGCCTTAGGACATTCTTTTGAGATGGGAAACAACATCACTTCTCTGTAATGTGTAGGTTCATCTTCCTCTAAGATGAATATTTCATTGTGAAACCATTCAGGAGGTTAGACAACTCTTCTTGACCTATGAGGTCTAGTTACAGGCTTACCTAGAGTTTCTATAGCTGGTGTAGTAACTTTCGATTCTATTGTGCACACAACTTCCAAAAAAAATTCCGGTTCATTAGTCCAGCTTACTTTCGTCAAAGATTTAGTAATCTTGTCATGCTATACCGTCCTCCTACTTACTTCTTTAGCGAGAAACTCCTTCTCGATAAAGTAACCATTTTTTGTGACAAACACTTCATCCTGGGACCTTTGGTAGAAGGAATACCCAAGTGTCTTTTTGGGATAACCTACAAAGTAACATTTGTTTACTTTGGGATCAAGCTTATTTGGTTGTAAGCGCTTTACATAAGTTTCACAACCCCAAATCTTGGGATGCAACAAGTTGGGTTTCTCCCCATCCCATAACTCATATGGTGTCATCTCGACAAACTTACATGGTGCTCTCTTTAGTGTATATGTTGTTGTTTCAAGTGCATATCCCAAAAATGATAAAGGTAGATCGGTAAATGAAATCATTGGCGTCGCCATGTCTAACAAGGTTCAGTTACGCCTCTCAGATACTCCATTTCTTTCTGATACAATTCCAGGATCACTCATATTTTTGCTAAACTCATGGCTTAGATATTCTCCACCACGATTTGATTGTAGAAACTTTATCTTTTTTCCACGATGATTCTCAACTACATTATGAAATTCTTTGAACTTGTCAAATGTTTCAGATGTTTCATCAAGTAAATATAACCATATCTACTCAAAGCACTGGTGAAGGTTACAAAGCATAAGTATCCACCGCACGCCGGCATGCTCATTGGACCGCATACATCACCATGTATTATTTCCAAAAATTCATGCGCCCGTTCAGGATGGCGAGTGAATGGCGTTTTAGTCATTTTACCCATCAGGCAAGCTTCACATGTGTCAAATGATTCAAAATCAAATGACGTTAACACTCCATCTTTATGAAACTTTTGCATACCTTTCTTCCTGATGTGATCAAGACGACAATGCCACATGTAAGTGGTATTATTAGTCTTCTTAAGACAATTTTCATTGAGGTCATAGATATATATTTAATGTTGAAGATCCAAAAAGAATAAGCCACCAACCATGGGTACAAATCCATAAAACATATTCTTATAATATATTGAACAACCGTTGCTCTCAGACTTATAAGAATAACCGTCATTTATCAAATATGATCCAGAGATAATGTTCTTCAGAACAAAATAACAATTATTCAGTCCTAATATAAATCATGAAGGTAAACTTAAAGACATGACACCGATGGCTTGAGCAGCGATCCCATCACCCTTACGGACATGCATCATGACTTAATTTCTTTTCAACTTGCGGATTTTCTGCAGTCCATGCATCGTGTTGCAAATGTGAGAAATGGATCCGGTATCAAATACCCATGACTTACAAGAATTTTTAGCAAGTAGAATATCAATAACATTAACATGTATAAATTTTGTACCTTTACCAGAAGAAGTGTTCTTCCTATCCGCCAGATATTTCAAGCAATTTCTCTTTTGGTGTCCATTTTCATGCAGTAGAAACATAGCGTCTCACAAGAAGCTCCACCATTGTTCCTCTTGGTGTTGCCTTTCTTCTTGAAATTTTTATTTTATTCACCAACAAATTTTGTTGATTCTGCATTCCGATCTCATTTGTTTTGAGTATCGCTTCATAAAGCAAACTAAGGATCAAACATTACCCAGTATCTTGGGAAAATCAATCCCCATTGTAGTAATTTTATCATAATAGTCTGCTAGTCTGACACTATGCTCATCAACTAGAGACTCGCCAGTTAATTTAATTTCTTGCATTGATTCAGTCATCTCATGAACTTCAGTTATTTCTTTGTGATACAGAACTTCCAGTGCCTCAACAAGTTTGATGGTACTGAGTTGTTCAAATTGTTTCTGTAACGCTGAATCCATGCAAGATAACTTAATACTCTTGACAACACTGACATCATTCTTGCGAGATATAAACACGTTGATGACATCCTCAGACGCTCCTGGCACAGGAGGATCACCAAGTTGTTGATCCAACACATATTATTTCATAGCACAGAGTGTGGATCCAATCCTCATAGTTTCCACCATTTGCAACTAACTATTCTTTATCAAAATGGAGGTGCTAATTTGAAAACATTGCGAGCCATTGATCAACATCGACAAACACAAGATTCATTTAGACATTGTTTATGATTAATTTGCACTAGTGTTTAAACAAATTTTAAGATTAAACTGCACTGCCACTCAGATCAATATCTCTCATAATTGAAAGTGAGTGATTCAAGACCCTGATTGTATCCGCGGCCATTGATGTGGACATCACTGATGACGTGAACTTCAATCAGTAGCCAAACATGCAGATCATATCTCCATATGATTCTTCTTCATCTTTTGATGCTTCGTGCTCCGAGCTCAGAATGATTGTACTAAAGCTTCAAGATAACCGAGTGTTTCTACTTGCAAGGTCTAACCTTCACTCACCTTACATCTCACAATCTGTTTGTACTCATGTGGACATGATGCACTTCGAAGTGTTACATGTAGTAGATGGTTGCTACACTAGGAAGATCACTTATAACTTGATATTTTGTGTGAGAGATCACCCTAATAAAAAACAACTATGCGCAATTAAAAGGGTGCAATCAAAAAGGGATAAACATCTCATGCAATTCACAGTAGCATGATATGGTATAACCTTACGCGCTGCCGATGTCTTCATGATCCTCCAAGGTCTTCAAGTAAATTTCTGAAAAATGCTGCCATGGCATGGCAAAACTTTTGGTTCCCGCGCCTGGTGTAGCTCCGTGGTCCTCCATAGCATGTTCGTCACTTCTGTTTATAAAGTAACAAGCTTAACACGCTGGTCATTTAAAATGGCAATCCCTTGGCGACAGCCATCACTACAAAAAAAGACACATCCGTGAAACTATGGCCCGAACGAATTTTTTCTGTCGTGGTTATGACACTTCTATGATGATAATTGTGACAAAAACACGTATTGTCATAGATGTGGTGGGCTCCTACTTCTATGACAAAAAATCATGACAGAAAATGGGCTTTTCGTCCTGGCGGGCCGGGGATGCACCTGCATGTCATTCTTTGAGCCGTCCATGACATAAAAAAATCATGGTAGAAGTGATGGCAAGGAAATTTTCACGGAGTTCCCGGTTACGGTGGGTGGTCGGGGCCGAGCGATGTAGTGTGGTTTGCGTGTTTCTCTCTCCTCCGCGCACGCGGTGCAAGCCATGTTGCTATAACTGAACCCGAGTGAGAGGTGTTCGCTTAGAACCCGAGCGATCGCCTGCTACGTACTGAAGCTGATCGATCGATCCCTTCGCTGCTAACTAAACCTGACCGACTCCTTCGCTGCTAACTAAACCTGATCGATCGCTGCTTATGCATACTGAAGCTGATCTAACCCCCGTGCGAGAGATAGCTAATGATACGTCTCTATCATATCTACTTTTCGAAACTCTTTTGCCCTTGTTTTGGACCCTAATTTGCATGATTTCAACGCAACTAACCCGGACTGACGCTGTTTTTTAGCACAATTGCCATGGTGTTATTTTTCTGCCGAAATCAAAGTTCTCGAATTGACCTAAAAATTCATGGAGAATTTTTATGGAATATATAAAAATACTGGCGGAAAAATATACAGAGGGGGGCCACCCAGGAGCCACAAGCTCTAGAGTCTTGCCGGCGCGTAAACCCATGCCGTGGCACCTCGAGGATGGATCCCCAATAGCCTGCCAGGAGTGTGTGCTGCCAGGCAAACCACCTTGCCATTCTCAGCACGGCCACTCGAGCTGTCGAGCGGACTGGAGACAGAACGAGAGCGTTGCCAATAGCGAAAGGCTACCCTGACGTTTTCAACGCAGCCGCTCGAATAGGGGAGCAGACTCGAAACAGAACAAAGGCATTGCCAATAGTGGAAGGGCCCCATTGCGTGCATGTTTCGTATACAGAGGGAAAGATCTCTCAAGGAGAATAGTCTTATATAAAAAGAAACACAGAAAGTATTTGCATGACTTAGCTTTTCTGTCGTTGGGCGAGCGCTCAATGCATCCGGAGATGGTGGCGCCCGTTCGATCGCCTTCTTCCTTGGAAGCCATGGCGATGGAGGACTGCTAGACTAGCTGCTAGACAAGATTCTCACAACTGCGCCCTCTACCTGGTGCGCCGGAGATGTCGGTGGGGACGACACCTATGGTATCAACAGAATCCCTATTGTGGTCGGCGGGCGCGGGTTTGTGAGAAGAGCGGGTCTAAGAGCCAGCACAAAGGTCGTTTAACCAGGTTCGGGCCGCAAGGATCGCGTAATACCCTAGTCCTGCTTTGATATGTTTTTCAGTTTTCTTGAGCTAGCTATGGTGCGTGACTTGCTCAAAAGAGTCGAATCCCCCTCCAATACTCCTCGGGCCTCCTTTTATAGTCGAAGGAGGTGCCATAGTGGCACACAGGAGGTGGAAAGGGTACATTAGCTATTCTTATCCCTAGTCGTTATGGGATAAGACGCATTAAATGAGCTCCTTAGGTGTCCCCTCGCTTTATCGGGGACGGAAACGAGGCCCATCCCGTCCGTCGCTGCCTCGCCTTGCCTTGGCATGCGCCCTGGCCAGCGAGGCGTGTGGCGCCATGTAGGCTGGCAGGCTGCTGAGCTGGCGTGGTGGAAGCGTCCTCACGAAGATCTGCATGCCACCACACAGGTGCTTGGTGAGTTGGCCTCGGGGCCGCACGTCGCCACGCAGGTGCTCGCCTGGCTGGCTGGGCTGGCAGCTGCATGGGAACGGTGGTGGAACCTTGGCGGGTGCGGGCCAGGCCGTGGCCCTGTTGATGTCTTCGGCAAGGGTCTTGCCAGGGCCCCGGCAAGGGTCTTGTCGCGGCACTGCGGTCGTCCCCGGCAAGGATCTTCCTGGAGGTCTCGTGGGTTTCCTCGGCAAGGATCATGCCAAGTATCATCGTCTTCTGTTCCTCATATGATATTTTGTGTTAATGATCTTCACAAAGATCTGCATGCCACCATGGAGGTGTCTCCCGAGCCTTGGTTCCAATGTGGTTGATGATGTTGGAAGCCTCGGGCTCAAGGGTGGCACACTCCGCTGGTGTTGGGCAAGTTGCCCCGGCAAGGCCCTCCCCGGGGTTGCGGAGGCCACCCCGGCAAGGGTCTTTCCGGGGAAGTCCACCTCGCCCTCTTGCTCTGTGTGTTCTGGTCTTGGCATTGCTTGATTTTCTTGTGGCTTCGGCCTCCCTCCTCTGTCCTGCTAAGTGTGGCCGCAGGCGCAGCTCTGACTACCTGTGCACAGGTAAAGGGGTACAAAGTAGAGCCCCTACTTCTATACACCGACAGGAGACCCCGGGTCTGGGCCACACATAAGCGCGACGCATTGTTGGGCTAGGCCCAGAACGGTGCACGGGCAGGCGGGGCTGATTTTTACCACGATAACTTTTTCGCCTGCTGCGCTTCCCGATGACCCGCGTTGAATGCGCGATGAGGAGGGTCATGCGTGACGTGGGGGGGGGGGGTCATGCGTGGGGCGCCTGCTGCATGCAGGCGTCATGTCGTAGTAAATGGTAAAGAGGTGGCCCGCGTCTTCCCTATAAAAAGGAATAACAGTAGGCGCGCCGCTCATTTACCCTCTGTGCTTTCCCCAATCTCGGCACCACTGCCCCCCATCTTCTTCCTCCTCGCGCTCTTGCTTCTGCTAATCGCTGTTGCACCCCCATTGCTTCCGATCCTCTGCCTTCTCCCAGCCGCCATGGCACCCAAGACTGGCAAGGGTGGGGCGGCCAAGGATGCATTGGAGAGGGAGGTGCCGGATAATGAGGCGGCGGTGCGGCAGGCGCAGTTTCCCTACTTCTCCCCGTCGTCGGTCGATGTATTCCACCTCAAGGACTTCTTCAGGCCCCTGTGGGCGGCGGAGACGACGGGGCACCCTGCCATGCGTGTCATCCCCGTCGACTGCGTCAAGGCCGGCCCAAATCAGTACCCCTTCTTCGTTGATTTCTTCTCCTGCGGGCTCTGCCCCCCTTTCTTTCAGTTTTTCGACGACGTCATGCGCACCTTCGGCTTCTGTCTTCTGGACCTGACGCTGAACGCCGTGGCGTGCATGGCGTTCTTCGCCCACCTCTGCGAGGGCTTCGTTGGGGTGCTTCCCAGCACGACGCTCTTCCGCCACTACTTCTCCCCCGCTTCTAGCCAGGGGGCACCCTCTCCGGAAGCATCTCCTAGATCCCGAGGGTCCAAGGGAGAGGCACGTATCCGGAGGGTGCCCACAAGGAGAGGTGGGAAGAGTGCCGGGGTCGGTGGTGCTGGATCGGGGAGAAGAATCTACGGAGTTCTACCGGGTTTGTCAGAGCCTGCCGACCCGTGGCGAGGACTGGAGCGACATCGACGCCGACGATGCGAAGCTCTCGATCGCCATCACCAGGATCCATCACCTCACCACGACCGGGCTCACCCTTGAGATGATTGGGCGGACTTCATCTGCCGCCGAATCGCCCCGCTGCACAACAAGGGGAGGCCGGCCTGGGACTTTAGGAATGCGGCCGACATCATGAGGCTCCGCCCCGGCCTGAAGCATAACTTCACAGTGATGAGACACGCCCATTATTGCTAGAGGCTCTTCCAGCTTGATGTGTTCACCAACAGCAGGGTGGACAGGACCGGTAGGGCCGTGAAGGCCGGCAAGGTAATCATGGGGCCCTTGTTTGGGTTGCCGCCGGGTGTGTTCCCGCTGAGCAACAACACGTGCTAGGCTGCCATTCTCGAGATGATGCCGGTCTTCAACGCGCACGGCCTCGACCCGTCCTGCGTCGAGCCCCCGGCACGCGAGGTGCAGGAGTTCTTCAACAACTTGTCGGAGAGCTTCGACCGCCATGAGCCACTGCTCGTCGAGGACACTACCCAGGCGGAGATCAACTACATCACCGCCAGGGTGGTGGAGGCGCAGCTCGCCATGGAGGTCGGCAGCAGTAGCGGCATGGAGGATGGGGACAACGCGACCGCGGAGGAGAGGGAGCTCGCCCAGTGGGCGGGGGCTGCCGGGGAGGCCAGCGGTGCCAACACCGGGGCCCCTATCATTGAGGAGGTGGTGGAGTTGTCGACCAAGGCAGAAGCCGAGGCCAACGACCCTCCGGCCACAGGAAGAGGACGTGTCCTACGACGGGCCATCTTTGGCAAGCCGGTCCAGCCAAGGAGGACCGAACCGTGGCAAGGGGTCCAGGGGGAGTCCGTGCGCCAGGCAAGGGCCGCGAAGGCGAAGAAGATGGCGAGGACCACGGTGGCGAAGAAGAAGGTGACCGCCTCTTCTTCGTCCAAGCATCGCTGGACTCCGTCCCCTTCCCCTCCTCCCGCAGATGTCGACCCGGAGGTCATCTTCAATTTCGGGTCTCTCAGCCTGAGGAGGAAATGAAGGGCAGCAGAAGAGGAGGCGGAGGACGAGTAAGTGCTCGCCCTTCTTCACCTCCGCTCTTTCATACTGCATTACTTTTCGTGACTTGTTTTCGTCTTTGCAGGGACAGGGAGAGGCTGGCCCAGAGGGTGGCGAAAAGGGAGAAGGCGTCGGCTGGCGACCAGCCCCCGGCGGGCGCTTCGCACACGCCGGTGGTGGAGATCAGCTCGGACAGCAGCCCCCGACGTGCATCCACCACCTACTCCTTATCAACGTGTGTCGGGGTACAATCTTCTAGCACTGACCTTGCCGTGGGTGCAGGAGGAGGACGGCAGCGAGGAGCCACTGAGGGCCACCCCCAACACGTCGCCCCCATCGACCACACCGCCCCGAAGGGCATCCCCGACAAGGGCACCAAGCGCCGATACCATGCGCACGGAGGAGGAGGATGTGGACTTGGGCACTGGTGGCTCCATCCCGGCAACAAATTTTGGCGGGGAGGGGGCCACTTCTTCTCAGCCCGGCACGGGTAGGTCACCTGTCTTCTGTTCCTGCTTTTTCTTCTGTCCTTTTCGAACCTTGATCTTGGCCTTGCCTCATTCTCTTTTACGGCATCCAGATCCTCCCTCGGTGGACCAGGAGGACATCGACACCGTCATCACAGAGGTCGCCAAGGACGCCAAGGTCGAGGCTGACAAGATCGCTGCCGAGGAGGCCGCCGAAACCGCTGCTGAGGACGCCGCCAAGGGGTCTGCCGAAGAGAGTGGCAAGGCTGCCGCTGAGGAGGCCGGCAAGGGTGCTGCCGAGGAGGCCGGCAAGGTCGATGCTGAGGAGGATGAGGTGGTTGACGATCAACCCTCCTCCTCCGTTGCCTCTGGCTCAGGCAGGTACTTGAAGGTGGGCAACGACTTGTGTTCGATGACGAGGTGCTTGCCGCCACCGGGCTCGAGGTTGTCGATGAACCGAGCGCCGGTGGCGGCAGTACCCAGGAGGAGGAGCTTCTTCGGGCCATGAGTGCCTTCTTCTGGAAGCTCCAGGCACTCTACCACGCCCGTCTGGACAAGGCAAAGTCTAGGGAGGCGGCAGCGGACAAGGCGGAGACGGATCGCAAGGAGCGTGTCGCCGAGGCGCAGGCCTGATTCCACTAGGCCCATGAATTTCTGAAGGCTGCCCAGGACCATTTGGCCGAGCGCAAGCAGGAGCTTCTCTTGGTGCAGCTAACATCGAGAAGGCCCAGGAGGCGGCGAGGGAAGAGGCCACCAAGGCCGAGGCCACCCGGTCCTAGCGCCAGACCGAGCTGAACTCCCAGTAGGAGGACTTCGTTGCTCGTGAGGCGGCGCTCGCCGCCACACTCCACGGCAAGGACGAGGATGTCGAAGAGCTTGTCGCACAGCGGACCTGCGAGCTAGAGGAGAAGCACAAGGAAGCACTCGATGCTCAAGCTCTGGCCCACAACGACCAGGTGAAGGAGCTGGAGGTGGAGCGAGACAGCCTAAAGAACAGGGCCGAGGAGCTGGCAAAGGAGAAGGACACGATCAACTACGCCTTGACGGTGGCGCAGGCCGAAGTCCTTGACAAGGCCGAGCTGCTCTCACGCGCCAACGACTCCATCAAGGACCTGAAGCTGAAGCTGGAGAGTCTTGAGGGGACACTTTTAGAGGTCAAAGCTCGGGAAGAGACCCTGATCAAGAGCCTGGAGAAGGAGAGGCAGCTGCGGAAGAACGAGGCCGCCAACCACAAAGATTTCATGAAGGGCGAGAACCTCTGTATCAGCCGCCTCGCGAACGTCGCCAATAGGATCACCGAGAAGCTGGCTGCTCTGTGGATGTCGAATGTGAGGTACACCCTAGAGCCGAATGTGAGCCCCAACACCAAGCTGACCCTGTTCTTTGAGGGCGTTCTTGGAGCCCTGGAGCAGTTTCGCTCCAACAGGGCGAGCTCTCTGGCCATTGAGGCCCGGCTGCTTTGTCGGGGTGCCCTGACCAAGGTTCTCACCAAGGTGGCATACTGGTACCCCAACCTCGACTTCGACGCCGCGCTAGAGAGCTTGCCGGAGGATGTGGACCTCGCGCCGCTCAAGGAGCGCATCAAGCCCATCATAAGCCACGTCGACGGAATCGAGAGGATCGAAGGCCAGCGCCGGGACTAGGCACCCCATTTCTCATCGCCGCTGCAGGTTCATGACCAAGACACTTCATATCTTTAGTTAGAACCGCAGCAACAATTGATGTAATATAACTCTGCAATACTTTTGAAACGATGCATGTTATTTTCCAATTGTATCTTTCTCCGTATGTCCACCCTACGTTACTTGGGTAGGCTTGTCGGCGCGTAAACCCATGCTGCGACACCTCGAGGACGGATCCCCAATAGCCTGCCGGGTGTGCGTGCTGCTAGGCGAACCACCTTGCCGTTCTCAGCGCGGCCACTCGAGCTGTCGAGCGGACTCGAGACAGAACGAGAGTGTTGCCAATAGCGGAAGGCTACCCTGCCGTGTTCGATGCAGCCGCTCAAATTGTTGAGCAGACTCGAAACAGAACGAAGGCGTTGCCAATAGTGGAAGGGCCCCATTGCGTGCAGGTTTCGTATACAGAGGGAAAGATCTCTCAAGGAGAATAGCCTTATATAAAAAGAAACACAGAAAGTGTTTGTGTGAATTAGCTTTTCTGTCGTTGCGCGAGCGCTCACTGCATTCATAGATGGTGCCGCCAGTTTGATCACCTTCTTCCTTGGAAGCCATGGCGATGGAGGACTGCTAGACTAGCGGCTAGACCAGATTCTCACAACTGCGCCCCCTACCTGGCGCACCAAAAATGTCGGTGGGGACGACACCTATGGGATCAACGGAATCCCTACTGTGGTCGCCGGCGCGGGGTTGTGAGAAGAGCGGGTCTAAGAGCCAACACAAAGGTTGTTTACCCAGGTTCGGGCCACGGGGATCGCGTAATACCCTAGTCCTGCTTTGGTGTGTAGTTCAGTGTTCTTGAGCTAGCTATGGTGCGTGACTTGCTCAAAATAGCCGAATCCCCCTCCAGTACGCCTCGGGCCTCCGTTTATAGTCGAAGGAGGCGCCACAGTGGCACACATGAGGTGGAAAGGGTACTGTAGCTATGCTTATCGCTAGTCGTTACGGGGCAAGACACATTAAATGCATTCCTTAGGCGTCCCCTCGCTTTATCGGGGACAAAAACGAGGCCCGTCCCATCCATCACTACCTCGCCTAGCCTTGACACGTGCCTTGGCCAGCGAGGCGTGTGGCACCATGTAGGCTGGCAGGCTGCTGAGCTGGTGTGGTGGCAGCGTCTTCATGAAGATCTGCATGCCACCACGTAGGTGCTTGCTGAGTTGGCCACGGGGCCGCACGTCGCCACGCAGGTGCTCGCCTGGCTAGCTGGGCTGGCAGCTGCATGGGAATGTTGGTGGAACCTTGACCGGTGCGGGCCTGGCCGCGGCCTTGTTGATGTCTTCGGCAAGGGTCTTGCCCGGGCCCCGGAAAGGGTCTTGCCGCGGCACTGCGATCGTCCCCGTGCAAGGATCTTGCTGGAGGCCTCGTGGGTTTCCTCGACAACGATCGTGCCGAGGATCGTCGTCTTTTGGTCCTCATCTGATATTGTGGGTTAATGATCTTCACAAAGATCTACATGCCGCCATGGAGGTGTCTCCCGAGCCTTGGTTCCAATGCGGTTGATGATGTTGGAAGCCTCGGGCTCAAGGGTGGCGCACTCCGCTGGTGTTGGGCAAGTTGCCCCGGCAAGGCCCTTGCCGGGGTTGCGGAGGCCACCCCGACAAATCTTACCGGGAAAGTCCACCTCGCCCTCTTGCTCTCTGTGTTTCTGGTCTTGGCGTTGCTTGATTGTCTTGTGGCTTCAGCTTCCCTCCTCTGCCCTGCTAAGTGTGGCCGCAGGCGCGGCTCTGACTGCCCATGCACAGGTAAAGGGGTACAAAGTAGAGCACCTACTTTTGTACACCGACACCCCAGGTTATAACTGCTACATGATGAATATTATTCAACACAATTATTAGCGCCAATCCAATGCCTATGAGCTTTTCATACATTGAACTTTGCTAAGTTACTTTTGTCATGCTACTGTTACAATCACTACAATGTTGTTACTGTTACTATTGCCACTATAACTGTTAACTTCCATACTACTTTGCTACTAAATACTTTGCTGCAGATATTAAGTCTTTCAGGTGTGGTTGAATTGACAACTCAACTGCTAATACTCGTGGATATTCTTTGGCTCCCCTTGTGTCGAATCTATAAATTTGGGTTGAATACTCTACCCTCGAAAACTATTGTGATCCCCTATACTTGTCGGTTATCAAGACCTTTTTCTGGCACCATTGTCGGGGAGCATAGCTCTATTTGCTGAGTCACTTGTCATTTATATCTGTTGATCACTTTGAAGAATCTGAAAGATACGAAAACCAAGATCGTTCCCTCTAAGACGAGGGGAGGTAAGGAACTACCATCACACGCTGCACTTGATTCACCTTCTGTTTTCACTTTTGAGTAAGCACCACTTACCATTAATCCTGATATGTCGCAAGTAATTGATGATGCTACTTCTTCTATGAATGATGCTTATGATGATGATAGTACTTTGCTTGATAAGACTGTGCCACTGAAACTGATGAAATTATTGAAACTGGAGAACTCTTTGAAATTGAACACTTTGAAACACCTATTAGATCTAGCTTTCATATATATGAATTGCATGATATACCTGAGGGTTATGTTATGGATGGAGAGGTAGCTAGAGACTTTCTTGCTTGTAAGGATAGAGATGATCTTAAGAAATTGCTTGTCAAGTTGAAAGAAAATTCTTTGAATGCTAGAATGAAATATGATCCTAAGTTTGCTACTTCACCTATCTTTCTTACTCATAAGGACTATGAATTTTTTATCGAGTTAATTACTTTGGTTGAATCTAATCCTTTCCATGGTTATGAATCTGAAACTGTTGTGGCACTTCTTACTAAACTGAATGATATAGCCACCCTATTTGCTCATGAGGAAAAAAATCGCTATTGCTATATTCTTAAGTTGTTTCCTTTCCCATTAAAGGGTGATGCTAAGATATGGTTTAATTCTCTTGCTCCTGGTTGTGTGCGTAGTCCCCAGGATATGATATGTTACTTGTCTGGAAATATTTTCCTGCTCATAAGAAACAAGCTACTTTATAGGAAATATTTAACTTCATGCAAATTGAAGAAGAGAGTCTCCCACAAGCTTGGGGGAGTGTCACACCCAAGATGCGACCCTATCCTAAAGGAACTCGAAGGTCCCACCAAGGATAGAAGCGCATCTTGGAGACGCTTTTGCAAGGTGGATATCATTACATCAACATTACATAATAGATGGGGATACATACAAGAGGCATACAATGCCACACGAATACAACATCATCATAAATAAGAGCAACATCCGACTACGGATGAAACACAAACAGAAACTCAAACGACATCCACCCTGCTAGCCCAGGCTGCCGACCTAGAACCTATCCCCTGATCGAAGAAGAAGCAGAAGAAGAACTCCAAAACAAGCAAGCATCGCTCTGGCGTCAAGATCATCGCATAACCTGTACCTGCAACTGTTGTTGTAGTAATCTGTGAGCCACGAGGACTCAGCAATCCCATTACCACGGGTATCAAGGCTAGCAAAGCTTAATGGGAAAGGAAGGGGTAAAGTGGTGAGGTTGCAGCAGCGACTAAGCATATATGGTGGCTAACATACGCAAATGAGAGCGAGAAGAGAAGCAAAGGAATGGTCGTGAAGCTAGAAATGATCAAGAGGTGATCCTGAACTCCTACTTACGTCAAACATAACCCAAAAAACCGTGTTCACTTCCCGGACTCCGCCAAAAAGAGACCATCACGGCTACACACGCGGTTGATGCGTTTTAATTCAGATCTGGTGTCAAGTTATCTACAACCAGACATTAACAAATTCCTATCTTCCACATAACCGCGGGCACGGCTTTCGAAAGATAAAACCCTGCAGGGGTGTCCCAACTTAGCCCATGATAAGCTCTCGCGATCAATGAAGGATATACCTTCTCCCAAGAAGACCCGATCAGTCTCGGAATCCCGGTTTACAAGACATTTCGACAATGGTAGAACAAGACCAGCAAAGCCGCCCGATGCACCGACAATCCCGATAGGAGCTACACATATCTCGTTCTCAGGGCAACACCCGATAAGTCAAGCTACGAGTAAAACCAACCCTCAAGTTGCCCCGAGGTGGCCCCGCAGTTTGCTCGGTTTGGACCAACAGTTAGAGAAGCGCTGGCCCGGGGGGGCTAAAGTAAAGATGACCCTCGGGCTCCGGAAACCCAAGGGAAAAAGGGCTAGGTGAGGCAAATGGTAAAACCAAGGTTGGGCCTTGCTGGAGGAGTTGTATTCAAAGCGAACTGTCAAGGGGGTCCCATAAATCACCCGACCGCGTAAGGAATGCAAAATCCGGGAACATAACACCGGTATGATGGAAACTAGGGCGGCAAGAGTGGAACAAAACACCAGGCATAAGGCCGAGTCTTCCACCCTTTACCAAGTATATAGGTGCATTAATTAAATAAGAGATATCGTGATGTCCCAACATAATCCTGTCCACCATGGAGCAATCTTCAACTTCACCTGCAACTAACAACGCTATAAGAGGGGCTGAGCAAAGCGGTAACATAGCCAAGCAACGGTTTGCTAGGAAGGGTGACAAAGGTTAGAGGCTGACATGGCAAATTGGGAGGCTTGAAGAGCAAGCGATAGGTAGTGCAGCAAAGCGAGAGAATGAAGCAACTAGCATAGCAATGATAGTAATGAGATCCGAGGTGACGGTCATCTTGCCTGAAATCCCGCAAGGAAGAAGAACAAGTCCATGAAGAAGATGAAGCCACGAAGACGAACCAAGCGTAGACGAACGAATCCTCACGATCGCAACGAAACAGGAACTATCGAGAAGAAGCACACAACAAGGTAAACACACCACACATATACAAGACATGATGCACAACCAAGCATGATGCATGACAAAGCTAGATGAGGCTACTCATCGCAAGAGATGATGCAAACAAGAACAACACATCAAGGCAAGTTTAAATGAGGCCGGAAACAACATATAACAATTCTGGTAAGTCCTCATATGCAAGTTTCAAAGTTGGTCCAGATCTGAATAAACCTTATGTTCAAGTTGTTAAATAGCAAGTTAAGATGCACCAAGATGATCTACACGAGATTCTAGTGAAGTTACATATAAAGTTCATTGAATTCGGAGCTACGGCCTAGAAGATATGAGCAAAACAAGTTAAACATGGCATTGATGCAAAATGCATACAAACATCAAGCACACACCTCAAAACAAGGATGCAACATGATAATATGATACTACATGCAAAATAAAGCAAGTTTCATATAGAGCACACTCAAAAGGAGCAACGGTTCAACACATACACTATACAAGTTTAAAGGACAAGCTGTCCAAAACAGCAACTAGGCATATAGCAAGTATCAAAACAACAAGCTACAACACCCCAACATAAGAACAAAACGTATGGTCATGAAGTACAGGTAAAGCACGACAAAACATGAACACTGAGCTATCTCCAGAAATCACTAGACATGCTCAAAAGAACATGTCAATATTGCAAATAATAATAGTTTCAGGCTTAGCAAAAATAACGTCAGGTTGCAATGTTTAGAGCTATCAAACAACATGCTACAGGAACTTAACATGGCAAACAAAGGCATGGCATGAATCTACTAATCTCATATAACAAAAGTATCTTACTAACCATGAGCCAAAAGGGCACAGAATATATGATGGCACGATGTAAACATGGACAGTTATATGACAGATTCAAACATGACAGGAACAACAATAAGTAGGCATGTTGGTGAGCTTTAACCAGTCACCACAGAGCAATACATGGCATGACAAGGTTACCAACAGTAATATTACATGTTTATGAAGCTAAGCATGGCAATAGAAAGTTCATAGGGTGCATGGATCACTAGCAACAATCACGGCAACATTGAACTTAATGTTAACAGGCTGACAGCAACATTATTTAGCAATTTGAGAGCAAGATTACAACAAGCTACAGGAGGCTATAAATGCAACCAGGGGAGTGGACGGATATAGCATGACATTTATAACAAAACATACTTAGTGAACATCTCAAGATTATGCATGGAATGACTTGTAGCAGCAGGTTTACATAGCATCATGATATAGCAGAAACAGTTTAGCAAAACAGTAACAGCAGTACCCTACTTCACGAGCTCGATGCACTCACTACAAGGCTCACAAAAATACATGGATTTCACCACTGTAAAGATGGCATGATGTAGAACAAAATACATGTAGAGCTCATGCTCATAAGATGCACACACAAAACGCAACGAAAACGACAAATCACCAAGTTATAACAGTTCCAGCAGATTAACATCACATAGCACTCTTGCAATGATGATTTGGGCATCAAGATGGATTCAAAGAAGCATGGCATAATTGAATGAAATGAAGTACTCGTAGAGGCGAACAATTTGACATATCGTACGTATGAAACGGAGCAGTATGCACGGAGATATGGCATGTCAAAAGTGCACACATGATGCAAAAATTACTGGGACAGAAAAAAACGCGGGGGGGGGGGGGGTCAACCTCAGAACGGATCTGGATTTGGAGTTCGCCGGAGTTGCGGGCTGCAGCGGCCGGAGAAGAGGAGGATGAAGCCGGAGAGGGAGAGGACGGCGGCCGGAGGTCAGGGACGGAGGGGCCGGCGACGGGGCGGCGGCGGCCGAGGGCGACGCCGGGCGGCGCGGCCGTGAGCTGCGGAACCGGCGGGGATGCTGCGGTGGAGGCGGGCCGGCGAGGCAGGCGCGGTCCGGCGCCAGCCAAGGCGGCGGCGAACTCGGGGGCAAGGGGCACCGCGGCTGCGGGCGGCGGCGGCAGCGGACGGGCAGCGCGGGCGGCGCGCGCGCTGGCGGCGGAGGCGATGGCGGCGGCCGGGAGGCACGGCGCGACGGCGCGGGAGGCGGGGCGTGTGGGCCCGGTGCGGCCCGGGGCGGGCCGGCCGTGGGCTCGCGGGCCGCGGCGGCGGGGTGCGGGCGAGTTGGCGGCGGGGGACACGTGGCGGCATATGATTGGGCGAGGGGGCGGCGGCGGACATGTCCGGCGGCGGGTTGGACGTGTCCGATGGCGGGAGGAGGAAGATGCTAGGGTTAGGGGTGTTTTCATCCGAGATTTCGGGGGAGAGGGGCATATAAATAGGTAGAGGGAGCTAGGAGACTCCAAATGGAGTGCGGTTTTCGCCCACACGGTCGTGATCGAATGACCGAGAGCATGGAGGGGTTTTGGATGGGTTATTGGGCCACTTTGGAGGGGTGTTGGGCTGCAACACAAAGAGGCCTTTACGGTTACCCGGTTAACTGTTGGAGCATCAAACGACCTCCAAATGGCACAAAACTTGACAGGTAGTCTACCGGTGGTGTACCAAGGCCGCTTGGCAAACCTCGGTCCATTCCGAGAATGTTTAATACCCATTCACAACAAGAGACAAAAGGGGAACGCCGGGGGGCATAGGAGTGCCGGATTGCAAAACGGACAACGGGGAAAATGCTCGGATGTAAGAAACGAGCACGTATGCAAATGCGATGCACATGACGACATGATATGAAATTTATATGATGACATGGCAAAGTGCAACACGCAAGCAAATGACATGGCAACGACGGCGAATAACTGGCAGACACCTGGCGCATCGAATCCGGGGCGTTACAACACTCCTCCACTAACAAGAGATCTCGTCCTGAGATCTTAGGACCGAGACGGAAGGGAAAAGGGGTGAGGTGAAACAAGAACTCAAGAGATGAAACAAAGAATCGAGAGCACTCGAGAAGAAGAGAGGAACGACGAGAATGACGACAATCGAAAACTCACGGAATCCAATAGACTATGAAACCACTCCTGTTAGAACGAGATAAGAAACGAATAAGACTGAAAGGATTTAGGCAGCACTCCGGCTGAAACATGGAGGAATAGAACACGAGCTTGAGAGGATGGAATGATACTTGATGAAGACATGGGACAAACCTCCGGAAAGAATTGAAAGAGTTGAATGAAAAGAACGGAGAAGGAAATGGCAACTTGTGCCGCGAATGAAATAGAAAGCAACCTCAGAAGAAATGATTGAACGGAGTTGTTGAGAAAATCAACAACGAAAAGAATAAGCTTGTTGTGGACTTATGGATAACATCCCGAAATCATAAGGTGATAACCGGCCACAAACGGAAATGATTGGATAGCTGAGAAGAACGAAGAAATGCAAAACTCCACTTCAAAAGAAAATGGAGAACTAATTACACTTCGAGAAGTGAGAAGAAAGATACTTGAACTCCACCAACAAGAATCTTGATGAACTCTTGAAAAAAATGAATTAAATCATGAAGAACCACCGTGAAGAACTCCGGTAATAAAAGGATGATGAGATAGAATAAAGGATGAAAGAATAAGATGAGCCTTGTGATGATTTAGATGGAGTTTCCGACAAAATGGCCGAGGAAATTTGAACTCCGGAAAAGAAAAGATGAAAAGACTTGGAACTACAATTTATTCACCAAGAACAAACTCCGAAGAAAAGGATTAATCACTTTGAGGAAAATAAGAATAAGATTTATTGTATGCTTATCCTTCATCAAATTAAATTGATGACAAGCAATGGATTTTGCATACTACTTATTCTTCTGGAAAAGGATTGAGAAGTAGGCATATCGTGAACTTGAGAAGGTCTTACTGAACCACCTGTATGATTGGAAAGAACGAATGGATTAAAAGATAATCAAGGAAAAAGAATCTTGAACAAACCATCGTAAGAATTCAAAAATTGAATGACGAAAGAGAATGAATCACCGAGAAGAATTAGAAAAACAAATATGCTTGATGGGATTTAGATACAAAAGAACAAAGAGATCATGAGCTGATTAAAGAACACTTGAACGAAGCACCGGGATAATTGGGTAACGGTAGCTGAAATGTGAGGACGAAGAATTCTTCTGGAACGATGGCCTCTGGTGAAAAGAAATGGAAAAACAACTCCTGACATACTCCGGGTGGGTAAGAAAAGGAATATCTGACAAACGGAATAATTCGAGAGGATAACAAGAAGCTAGAACCACGAATCTTCGGGAGAACGGGCAAGATTGAAAGGAAAGCTCTTCTTTGATCTTCATATGACGACGAGAAACACCACCAAAATTGTTAAGACACTCCGGAAGGATTAAAAGAAAAAGGTTGAGCCAAAGATGAAAGGAATTTGAAAGCGATCTTGGACAAGGCATATGGCTGATGGAATCCATTCTTACGTCACACTTTGAAAAGAATTTGGGAATACCTCCGGAATAATTAGAAGAGTCAGGTAAGATCTTGGGAAAAGACCTGTGGGTTAGGGCCCACTGAAGAGAAAAACACCGTCGGAAAGGGATGTTGAACAGATAGATGATGCACCGGTAAAATTGAAATATTTGAATGAGGTGACAACATCGAATTAATAGGAACACAGACGAATCCCCTGAGATGTCTTCCGAACTGTAGAATGATTGAATGGCGAGAGGCAAATGAGCAAGGAGAACACTTGAGCTGAGGGAAAAGAATATGATCAACCCAAAAAACTTGAATTGAGTGCACCGGAAAAAGAAAGGGATGAAGAATGTCGAACGAAACGAGAATTCACCGGTTGAAATAATTGAGGGAAGACTGAAGAGACTCCGTACGAATGAAAATGATGGTCGAAAGAGACTCAGGCTCCGGGAAGAAGAGGGTGGGAGGGCGGGAAAACAAAGGCAACTTGGAAGGGGAACCGACGAATATCTTGAAGAGAAAACACCGGTTGAAATCATGGAAGAAAGAAGGCAAAGACTTCGCACGAGTAGGATGGATACTCGATTAGGGACTCTGGCTCCAAGAAGAAAAGGGGTGGGCGGGTGAGAAAAGAAGACAACTGAGGATTGAAATTGGCAAAGATGAAGAGGCTCGAGTCGACTTGACGAGAAAAGCACCGGATGAAAAATAGCTGAGAACCAACGATCGAAAAACCAACTGCGTTATCCTAAAGAAAATTTTGAATGGGAAGAGGAGTAATTCAAAACACCTACGTCAAGATTCCTTACCAGAGCGACGAAGAGGCTGAGGAGTAAAAAGAATTCCTACTCTTCGATATAACTAGACTCCGAAATCAGTTTTCTTCTAGACTCAACAACGGCCAAACTAGACAATCACTCAAGGGGGCTCCTAAGGTCGGTCGAGGCTCTGATACCAACTTGTCACGCCCAGATGCGACCCTATCCTAAAGGAACTCGAAGGTCCCACCAAGGATAGAAGCACATCTTGAAGACGCTTTTGCAAGGTGGATATCATTACATCAACTTTACATAATAGATGGGGATACATACAAGAGGCATACAATGCCACACGAATACAACATCATCATACATAAGAGCAACATCCGACTACGGATGAAACACAAACAGAAACTCAAATGACATCTACCCTGCTAGCCCAGGCTGCCAACCTGGAGCCTATCCCCTGATCGAAGAAGAAGCAGAAGAAGAACTCCAAAACAAGCAAGCATCGCTCTCGCATCAAGATCATCGCATAACCTGTACCTGTAACTGTTGTTGTAGTAATCTATGAGCCACGAGGACTCAGCAATCCCATTACCATGGGTATCAAGGCTAGCAAAGCTAAATGGGAAAGGAAGGGGTAAAGTGGTGAGGTTGTAGCAGCGACTAAGCATATATGGTGGCCAACATACGCAAGTGAGAGCGAGAAGAGAAGCAAAGGAACGGTCGTGAAGCTAGCAATGATCAAGAGGTGATCCTGAACTTCTACTTACGTCAAACATAACCCAAAAAACCGTGTTCACTTCCCGGACTCTGCCGAAAAGAGACCATCACGGCTACACACGCGGTTGATGCGTTTTAATTCAGATCTGGTGTCAAGTTATCTACAACCGGACATTAACAAATTCCCATCTGCCACATAACCGTGGGCACGGCTTTCGAAAGATAAAACCCTGCAGGGGTGTCCCAACTTAGCCCATGATAAGCTCTCGCGATCAACGAAGGATATACCTTCTCCCAGGAAGACCCGATCAGTCTCGGAATCCCGGTTTACAAGACATTTCGACAATGGTAGAACAAGACCAGCAAAGCTGCCCGATGCACCGACAATCCCAGTAGGAGCTGCACATACCTTGTTCTCAGGGCAACACCACATAAGTCAAGCTACGAGTAAAACAAACCCTCAAGTTGCCCCGAGGTGGCCCCGCAGGTTGCTCGGTTCGGACCAACACTTAGAGAAGCACTAGCCCGGGGGGCTAAAATAAAGATGACCCTCGGGCTCCGGAAACCCAAGGGAAAAAGGGCTAGGTGAGGCAAATGGTAAAACCAAGGTTGGGCCTTGCTGGAGGAGTTTTATTCAAAGCGAACTCTCAAGGGGGTCCCATAAATCACCTGACCGCGTAAGGAACGCAAAATCCGAGAACATAACACCGGTGAGGGAGTCTGGACTAGGGGGTGTCCGGATAGCCGGACTATCATCATCGGCCGGACTCCAAGACTATGAAGATACAAGATTGAAGACTTCATCCTATGTCCGGATGGGACTTTCCTTGGCGTGGAAGGCAAGCTTGGCGATACGGATATGTAGATCTCCTACCAATGTAACCGACTCTGTGTAACCCTAGTCCACTTCGGTGTCTATATAAATCGGAGGGTTTTAGTCCGTAGGACGAACAACCATTACAACAATCATACCATAGGCTAGCTTCTAGGGTTTAGCCTCCTTGATCTCGTGGTAGATCCACTCTTGTACTACCCATATCATCAATATCAATCAAGCAGGAGTAGGGTTTTACCTCCATCGAGAGGGCCTGAACCTGGGTAAAAACATCGTGTCCCTTGTCTCCTGTTACAATCCGCCTAGACACATAATTTGGGACCCCCTACCCGAGATCTGCCGGTTTTGACACCGACATTGGTGCTTTCATTGAGATTTCCTCTGTGTCATCACCGATAGGCTTGATGGCTTCTTCAATCAACAACAACACAGTCCTGGGTGAGACTTTTCTCCCCGGACAGATCTTCGTGTTTGGCGGCTTTGCACCGCGGGCCAATTCGCTTGGCCATCTGGAGCAGATCGAAAGCTACGCCCCTGGCCATCAGGTTAGGTTTGGAAGCTTAAACTTCACGGCTGACATCCGCAGAGACTTGATCTTCGATGGATTCGAGCCACAGCCGAGCGCGCCGCACAGTCACGATCGGCACGATTTAGCTCTGCCACCGGACAGTACCCTGGAGGCCGCACATGAGTCCGCTCTGACTCATAGTTCGGAGCCGACCACGCAGATCAAGGACAGGTGGCTGGACACCGCCTCGGGGGCTGCAACTTGTACGGCGATGGAGCTGAATACTGACCTTGTCCTTTGCAAAGCTCGTGACTCCAAGGTGCCGGACTCCGAACCTCCTGCGCCCCTGCCAATCGAATCGGATTGGGCGCCGATCATGGAGTTCACCACCGCGGACATCTTTCAGCACTCACCCTTTGGCGACATCCTGAATTCGCTAAAGTATCTCTCGTTATCGAGAGAGCCCTAGCCGGAGTGCGGTCAGGATGGTTGGGATACGGACGATGAAGAAATTCAAAGCCCACCCACCACCCACTTTGTAGCCACTGTCGACGATTTAACCGACATGCTAGACTACAACTCCGAAGACATCGACGGTATGGACGACGATGCCGGAGACGACACTGAACCAGCGCCTACGGGGCACTGGAAGACCACCTCGTCATACGACTTATACATGGTGGACATCCCAAAGGATGGGAATGGCGAAGAAGCAGCGGAGGCAGATTCCTCTAAGAAACAGCCCAAGCGCCGACGTCAGCGGCGCCGCTCTAAATTCCGCCACACAAAGAATGGAGATTCCGGCACCGAAGATAATAACACCCCAGAGAGTGCCGAAGACAACCCCCTCCAGCAAGATTCAGCATAGGAGGACGGAGATGCCAGCCCTCAAGAGAGAGCGGCAGACGAGGAGATAGAGGACGATAATTACATGCCTCCCTCCAGAGACGAGGCAAGCCTCAATGATGATGAATTCGCCGTGCCCGAGGATCCCGTCGAACAAGAGCGTTTTAAACGCAGGCTAATGGCCACGGCGAACAGTCTAAAGAAAAAGCAGCAACAGCTTCGAGCTGATCAAGACCTGCTGGCCGACAGATGGACCGAGGTCCTCGCGGCCGAAGAGCGTGAACTCGAACGCCCCTCAAAAAGCTACCCAAAACGCAAGTTGCTCCCCCGATTAGAGGAGGAGGCATACAAACATTCATCACCAGCGCACAATACGACAAACCGACCACCTCATGGCCGCGACGGAGAGGCATCTAGGCCCTCCACCAGAACCGTACCCCGGCACCGCTCGAAAAGTGCGAAGCCACGGGGGAATGCGCCGGACTTGCGAGACATATTGGAGGACAAGGAAAAACAATCAAGATCTATCTACGGATCACGTGGGCGCCCCACGATCCATGACGACTACCGTCGCGCCAGATACAACAACTCCGGCCGGGCTGAACACAGCAGACAAAGCTCTCTTTGAGCTACGTCGTGATATTGCCCAGTATAGAGGCGGCGCACACCCACTATGCTTCACAGATGAAGTAATGGATCATCAAATCCCTTAAGGGTTTAAACCCGTGAACATTGAATCCTATGATGGCAGAACGGACCCCGCGGTTTGGATCGAAGATTATCTCCTTCATATCCATATGGCCCGCGGTGACGATCTCCACGCCATCAAGTATCTCCCACTCAAGCTTAAAGGACCAGCTCGGCATTGTCTTAACAGCTTGCCAGCAGAGTCAATTGGGTGTTGGGAGGACCTGGAAGCCGCATTTCTGGACAACTTCCAGGGCACATATGTGCGACCACCAGACGCCGATGACCTAAACCACATAATTCAGCAGCCAGATAAATCGGCCAGACAATTCTGGACACGGTTCTTAACAAAGAAAAATCAAATCATCGACTGTCCGAATGTAGAGGCCCTCGCAGCCTTCAAACATAACAACCGCGACGAGTGGCTGGCCCGGCACCTATGACAGGAAAAGCCGAAATCCATGGCAGCCCTCACATCACTCATGACCCGCTTCTGCGCGGGGGAGGACAGCTGGCTAGCCCGCAGTAACAACCTTAGCAAAAATTCGGGCAGTCCGGACTACAAGGACCGCAATGGCAGGTCACGTCGCAACAAAAACAAACACCGCGTTAACAGCGATAACACTGAGGATACGACAGTCAACGCCAGATTCAGAGGCTCAAATCCCGGTCAGCAGAAAAAGACATTTAAAAGAACTACCCCAGGTCCATCCAATTTGGACCGAATACTCGACCGCTCTTGCCAGATACATGGCACCCCCGAAAACCAGCTAATCACACCAACAGGGATGGTTGGGCATTCAAGCAGGCAGGCAAGTTAATTGCCGAAAACAATGACAAGGGGCTGCATAGCGATGACGAGGAGGAGACCCGGCCGCCGAACAGCAGAGGACAAAAGGGGTTCCCCCCACAAGTGCGGACGGTAAACATGATATACGCAACCCACATACCCAAGAGGGAGCGGAAGCGTGCACTTAGGGACGTATATGCGATGGAGCCAGTCGCCCCGAAGTTCAATCCATGGTCCTCTTGCCCGATCACTTTTGATCGAAGGGACCACCCCACCAGTATCCGCCATGGCGGGTTCGCCACATTGGTCTTAGACCCAATCGTCGATGGATTTCACCTCACTCAAGTCCTAATGGACGGCGGGAGCAGCCTGAACCTGCTTTATCAGGATACAATGCACAAGATGGGCATAGATACCTCAAGGATTAAACCTACAAAGACGACCTTCAAGGGCGTCATACCAGGAGTAGAGGCCAATTGTACAGGCTCAGTCACACTGGAAGTGGTCTTCGGATCCCCGGATAACTTCCGAAGCGAGGAGTTAATCTTCGACATAGTCCCGTTCCGCAGTGGCTATCACGCCCTGCTCGGACGAACCGCATTTGCAAAGTTCAACGCGGTGCTGCATTATGCATACCTCAAGCTCAAGATGCCAGGCCCTCGTGGAGTCATCACGGTCAACGGAAACACTGAACGCTCCCTTCGAACGGAGGAGCACACAGCGGCTCTCGCGGTGGAAGTACAGAGCAACCTCTTAAGGCAATTTTCGAGCCCGGCCGTTAACCGACCGGACATAGCCAAGCGCGCCCGGAGTAACATACATCAAGACCACCTGGCACGCTCCGAGCACGCGTAGCAATGCGGCCCCAACCCCAGCCCTTGCATGACTGCAAGACTAGCCCTTCGCGTACATCATTACGCTCTGGAGATACCATGGGCACAGGGGGAGGGGCACGACCACGACAGGACCAGAGTGCGGCTCAACCGCACCAGGGGCTCCCAAGTGTGTCGTTCTTTTATTATTTTATTATTCTTATCCACAGGACTCCGTTCACCAGAGGCCCTGTCCGGCAGTGTATCTGCCGAACTCACGATGCAACAGCCAGGAAAGGACAAAGGCTACGACGAACACTCCGGTTGTATCCATTATGAGCATTAAATCTGTTTAATACACCATTCCGCAGCCTACCCCTGGAGGGAGACACGTCTAATAGTCCAATCCCTTGCTTTCCGCACTATTTGTATCGTTCTGCACTCATAGCAGAATTCCTTGCATAAACAATGCATCACTTTTCGCTTATAACTGCATTCCTTTTATTACATATATGTTCAATTATGACGTTTTGCATCCGTACACTTTGGTACGGCCGAATACACCAGGGGCTTATGTTTCCCGCATTATGGTGTGATAAGTCCGAACACTTTCACAAGTGCGGCACCCCGAACTTATAGCACTATATGCATCGGCTCCGAATCATGTCTTGGGTCAATAGTTGGGTTTGCCCGGCTCCCATGTTTTGGTACCTTATGTTCCGTTCTATCGGCTAAGGTAGCACTGGGAGAACCACTGCGATTGCGCCCCAGTTGAGCTGGGCGAGCGCCTCAGTGGAAAAAGCTAAAACTGACCGTCATGATAAGTCGAGAGCTGGTCGCTGTTCGAGAGGTCTTTTCGAGTCCCTAAAGGCTTATGCCGCTTAGAGCGAGGAACCGGCTTCGCCCGGCCCAGGCGTGGATAGCGCCCCGAACTCGGTCTTCCAAACACTAGGGGCTTCGCCGAAATTTAAAATTACAGAATTCTATGGCTAAGTGAGAGTGTTCAAGCATTATAAGTCCAGTTGCCTTGTTCGTCGTGTTGAGCGCTTCCCTAGATGGACCCAAAAATGGGAACAAGAGCGCTCAAGTTTATCCCGAACACCCCAACACTCACGGCATGGGGGCTGAAGCCGACGACTTGCCATCTGTCAGATTTGATAAACGGCCGCACAAAAGGTAATATTTTAAATCAATAAGCGTTGCTTAGCGCATATGAACAAAGTTTTCATCGCACAGGATAACACATTACGAGTCTACTCAAATATTACATCTTTAGAGCACTCATCCGCAATCTTGCGGGCACCCTTCAGGACACTCTTATAATACATTTTGGGCGTGCGATACTCCTTGCCCGCCGGTGGTGCGTCCGTCAGAACCTTCTCAGCATCCAGCCTCCCCCAGTGCACTTTTGCACGGGTGTCGGTGTCAAAACCGGCGGATCTCGGGTAGGGGGTCCCGAACTGTGCGTCTAGGCGGATGGTAACAGGAGACAAGGGACACGATGTTTTACCCAGGTTCGAGCCCTCTTGATGGAGGTAAAACCCTACGTCCTGCTTGATTAATATTGATGATATGGGTAGTACAAGAGTGGATCTACCACGAGATCAATGAGGCTAAACCCTAAAGCTAGCCTATGGTATGATGGTTGTAATGTATGTTATGTCCTACGAACTAAAGCCCTCCAGTTTATATAGACACCGGAGAAGGCTAGGGTTACACAAAGTCGGTTACAATGGTAGGAGATCTACATATCTGTATCGCCAAGCTTGCCTTCCACGCCAAGGAAAGTCCCATCCGGACACGGGACGGAGTCTTCAATCTTGCATCTTCGTAGTCTTGGAGTCCAGCGGACGATGATAGTCCGGCTGTCCAGACACCCCCTAGTCCAGGACTCCCTCAGTAGCCCCCAAACCAGGCTTCAATGATGATAAGTCCAGCGCGTATATAGTCTTCAGCGTTGCAAGGCGGGTTCTCCCTTTAAGTTCCATGTACCTGCCGAACAGTGTCCGGCTTCCTCATAAATGTTGTGCTTCTTGGATTCTACGCCCAATAATGGCCTTCTTCCATGCGTCGCACGAATGCGAAAAGCCAGGGTGTCTTTTATGTTTCACCCCCTAGTCGTGCAAGTCATCCGCCTACAAAAGAGGCAAAAATCCAGATCCAAATCATACCATCTTCCTTCCGCGAATACTCATCGGAGCGCCTTTGACCCAAAAATCCATTTCATCATGGACCGTCGACGCGGCTCCTCTTCTTGCGCTCCCAGCCCACCGCCAGGAGATTGGAGGAGGTGCTCTATTCCACACAACAAGCTAGTGAAGCTCCAAGCGGGGGGATATCTCCCTCCGGCCTTTATGGTCCCAGTTCGAGCCGGGCTGGCCACCTACCAAGGTGGGAAGCAAGCAGAGGCTACCCCAAGTCCCAACAAAGGGGAGCGGGTATGCTTCGTCCCTTATCTGATAAGGGGACTCGGATTTCCGATACATCCGTTCCTCCGCGGGCTCCTGGAGTTCTACGGACTCCAGCTCCATCACCTTACACCCGCCTCTGTCCTGCATATCACAGGTTACGTAGCTCTTTGTGAGCTATTCCTGGGCATCGAGCCCCATTTTGCACTATGGAAGAGGTTGTTTTGCCTCGTACCCCGTTCTCACGAGGGATCTATATATCAAGTGGGCGGCGCCGAAGTATGGCGCATTGCCAGGACCAGATATCCATCCGGTACCCCTCAGAAGGCGTCCGAATACTGGCCTTGGGAATGGTTTTACATAGAAGACGCTCTGCTGCCGGACCTAGTCCGGATCGGCCTCCCGGAGTTTAGTGCTGCTTCTCTGAAGAAACGCCTTAGCTGGTGCCCGCGGAGCCCCCAATTGGAGGAAGACAAGAGCGTCCATTACCTGATGGGCCGAATAAGATTACTAGCCCATTCTGGGTTGACCATGATTGGAGTCATGGCAACATGCATCATGCGGGGGGTACAGACATTGCAATACATGGGCCACCCCATGTGGGATTTCAACGGGGAAGACGATGCCACCCGCCATGGCCGCAAAGGGCCAGATTCGACCGAGGATCTGGTGCAGATCCTGTCCGGCCTGTACAAGGGGGAGAAGGAGGACTTCCTTCGAACCAACCCCTTGAATGGGTTTTCCATGAATAACCCTCGGGGCTGGGTAAGCGAACACTTTTAAGGGCTCAACCCATGCTTTCAAAGTCTAAGCTTTTTACATTATATCTTCGGCGTAGGAACTGCGCCGGATTGTAGAGGGCATGGTAAGTCCAGCTCCGCAACCCGAGGATCCAGAGAGATCCCAGGATCCGGCCTCCGAAGAGGATCCAGATATCAAGGTAGAGTTGATCGACGGGGTGTTCCACCAGCTCAGCATGGATAACGCTTTAGTCGCCATTACGGCGGACTACCCCGGATTATATCCGGCTTCCCAGGTGATTGTGACCGAGGTCTGGACACCACTATCTCTTCCTTGCCCGTTTCTGACCTTCGCGAACGATGGTGCTTTACAGGAAGAGCCTTCAAGGCGGGAAGCCGAGCCCGCGGCGGCTGACCAACAAAGGCCAGTCCAGACCAGCAGGCGGAAAAGGAGCGCGGCACGGACTGGAACGTCGCCGCAAAGGTATAGTTCATATTTAAATATTTAGAGCAACGTTCCTAGGGAGCGTCTAAGTGTTCATGATCTTTGTAGGAGAAAAAGCGCTCGCCGGACTGCGGGCGTAGAGGTTGCCGATCCGACCTATACCATCCAGGCTCCAGCGCCCGGCCTGGAGGGGGAGGCAAGCGCAAGGCGCGGGCCGGATACTCCTCCAACGGAGGACACTGACAGACTGTCCGCCACCAAGTCTGAGGTGGAGAGCGCCATGAACCATAGGCGCCGCCGGACAGTGTTTCGTGAAGCGTGCTTTTCCCCTGAGGCGCTGAACGCCTTTAACGCGGGGGACACGCACCTCCGTGCTGCTCAAGATGGTTTTACCAGAGCCACGGAGCAGTATGTAAAAGACATACGGGTAAGGGAATTTAATGGTTATATATGCCAGTAGCCCCCGAGACTTAAAGTAGTTATGTTAACTAATTTAAGGATCATTTGAAACGCAGGCCCTTACCGAGAAGAATGCCCAGCTGTCTCAGGAGCTGCAAGAATGCAAGGCCCAACTTGAGGCCGCACTTGCTGCCGCAGGAGGAAACACAGAGGCCCCTCCTGGTAACACATTGTTTTGTTAAATATAAGCGCTGTGCGGCGTGCGCGCGAGTCTAATAATGACATTGCAGGTGCTGCCGGACAAGATCCGGACAGGCAAGAACTGCTGCGCCAGCTGAAGGCCGGCGAGAGGGTGCTTAATAGAGTACAGCAGGAAAGGAACAAGCTTCAAGATGCCCACGCCCAGCTTGGAGAAGAGCTGAAAGGCGTTCGGGTCGAGCTATCCGGCTCCATTAAGGAGAATCAGCGGCTTCGTCGCGGCATCTATAGTAAGTGCTTGAGCGAACTCCTTTGAAAAGAAGAGTTTGGGGAGGAAGTCAATTGACAGAATATGTCTTGTAGGTATACTCACAGGTCACCCTGCGGAGGAGATGCCCGTATCGAGGGGTGATCAACTTCTCGAGCTGTTGCAACTGCTCGAACGAGTTCGGCAGGCGATGAGCGACATCGTCCAGGCATTATGGCCAGGCGTCTCCCTACCCGAGGGCCTTGGGGAGCTTGCGGAGAAACTCCAGGGAGTGTGGCAGCGCTTCCGTTTATGGAAGATTTCGGCCTGCCGCCAGGGTGCCAGGGAGGCTTGGGCCATGGTGAAGACGCGGTACAAGAAGGCGGATCCCAACCACATGGCCGAAGTTGGACCGGTGGGGCCCGATGGGAAGGAGATCCCTGTGAGTTTAGTATACAGCCAAGTAGAGTTGGCTGCTAAATTTTCCCAACGGGACTGTAAGTTAGACAGCCTGTTAGACGGGATTGAGGAGGAATACAATCAGTAAATTTGACAATGTATTTAAAATGACATGTGAAATGCCTTCTAGCCGGATTGTAGATCGTTTGTCTTTGCCGACCTTTTCGCTTCGACCTCGGGACCCTAGAGTCCGGAGTGTGTCCGAATACCTTTTTGGTTAAGAAACAACCGGGGTATGCATGGAGACCAGGCGTAGGGGTCATTAGTGCTTTATCAGACAAGTGCCCAACTAGTTATGTTATATTACATGGTTAGTAAGAAACATCTTCCAGGGAGAATAGTTCCGTTAAGGGTTCCTTTCCCTGGGAGGCATGCCCTAAAGTGCATGTCCAGACTGCGAAAAAAGCAGAAAAACATCTGGGGGCAGATAAACAGGTAGGTAAAAAATCATCTTTCGAGTCACCGACCAAATATTCCCTTAAGAACGCTAGCTTTCGGCTTCACCCAGTCTAAGGTACACATCCGGCTGACCCGGCAGTAACAATCGCAGAGGTGCTCCCTTTACCTCCTAGCCGAACAATCGGGAACGTAGGGGTAAGAACAGGAGCCAGGCAACCCAGCTTGGCCAAAACTTAAGTCATATCGATGCATATAATGGTGAGTAAAAGGTACATGTGGAAGCATGACACATGTGTTGGGCATGAAGCCCTTATAGTTGAGCTTCTGGAAAAGAAGCCCCCAGGTATAATGAGTGCGGATAGCACATCAAGTGTATGCAAGTAGGCCCTTGAGGACCTTTTAGTAGAAGGTTTAAGAAAAGAAAGGGAAACAAAGGACAGCTGCAGTATAAAAATTTGAACGGGGGGAGGGGACTAACCCTTAGTCCGGCACTAGGCGTAAAATCTTCGGAGGTGGGCTGCGTTCCATGGGTTCGGTTCGAGTTGGTTGTCTGACGCATTTCGTAGACGGTACGCCCCGCCGGTCAGGACTTGGTTGATGATGAAGGGGCCCTCCCATTTGGGCTTGAGCTTGTCCTTTTTCTTGTCCGGCAGGCGTAGAACTAGTTCGCCAACGTTGTAAGTTTTGGCCCATACTTCTCTGCTTTGATATCTTTGAGCCTGCTGCTGATAAAATGTGGAATGAGCCTTGGCGACATCGCGTTCCTCCTCCAATGCGTCCAAGTTGTCCTGCCGATCCAGCTCGGCTTCTCGTTCTTCGTACATGCGCACTCGACGTGAGTCATGAATGATGTCGCAGGGCAGAACTGCCTCTGCGCCGTATACCATAAAGAATGGTGTAAATCCGGTAGTACGGTTGGGCGTTGTCCGCAGCCCCCAGAGTACGGAGTCGAGCTCCTCTACCCAGTGCGTGTCGGATTTTGTAAGTGACCGCACTAGTCTGGGTTTAATGCCGCTCATTATTAGACCATTTGCTCGTTCCACTTGACCGTTGGTTTGAGGGTGATAGACTGAAGCGTAGTCGAGCTTAATGCCCATGTTTTTGCACCATGACTTAACCTCGTCAGCCGTGAAGTTCGTGCCGTTATCGGTGATGATGCTGTGCGGGACACCGTAACGGTGTACGACCCCGGATATAAAGTCTATCACTGGTCCGGACTCTGCCGTTTTGACCGGTTTGGCCTCTATCCATTTGGTGAATTTATCCACCATGACCAATAGGTACCTTTGCTTGTGGGTTCCCCTTTAAGGGGTCCAACCATATCAAGCCCCCAGACCGCAAACGGCCAGGTAATGGGTATAGTTTTGAGGGCGGTGGGTGGCATATGGCTCTGACTAGCAATGAGCTGACAACCGACGCATCTCTGGACTAAGTCCTGGGCGTCTGCCCGGGCCGTCGGCCAATAAAATCCCGTACGGAATGCCTTTCCTAAAAGGGCCCGGGCTGCTGCGTGGTGTCCGCCTAGTCCAGCATGAATTTCAGCCAGGAGGTTTCGCCCTTCCTCTTCGGAGATACACCTTTGAAGGACTTCGGTTGTACTTTTCTTATAAAGTTCTCCCTCATGGACCTTGTAGGCTTTCGATCGCTGGACTATGCAGCGGGACTCATTTTGGTCTTTGGGGAGTTCCTGCCTAAGCAAGTAGGCTAGGAATGGTTCTGTCCACGGGGCGATTACTGCCATTATGTCGTGGGCTGAAGGTGTTATGTCATCGGCTGAATCGCCGGTTGGCGCGGTTGTTTCTGGTTTGTCATTTCCGGTCCCCCCTTCCCATAGTACGGACGGCTTGAAGAGCCGTTCCAGGAAGATATTTGGAGGGACAGCATCACATTTTGCACCGATGCGTGCCAGTATGTCGGCTGCTTGGTTATTATCTCGGGCTACGTGATGGAATTCAAGTCCTTCAAACCGAGCTGACATTTTTAGGACAGCGTTGCGATATGCTACCATTTTCGGATCCTTGGCGTCAAAGTCTCCGTTTATTTGGGATATTGCAAGGTTTGAATCCCCGCGCACCTCTAGGCGCTGAATGCCCATGGAGATTGCCATCCGGAGACCATGTAGGAGGGCCTCATATTCGGCTTCGTTGTTGGAGTCCGTGTACATTGTTTTAAGTACATATTGGACTGTGTCCCCGGTTGGGGATGTCAAGACGATGCCAGCCCCCAGTCCGGCCAACATTTTGGAGCCGTCGAAGTGCATAGTCCAATTGGAGTATGCGCCGTACTCTTTAGGGAGTTTGGCTTCGGTCCATTCAGCGACAAAGTCAGCCAAAACTTGTGACTTTATAGCTCGCCGAGGCTAGTAGGTTATATTGAGTGGTAGGAGCTCGATGGCCCATTTTGCAATCCTGCCCATTGCGTCGCTGGCGTTGAAGGTGATGGCTGTGTCGCTCCATGGATTTGCTGTTGCTACTTGGTAGACTTCGGTGAGGCCGCAGATTGTCCGTTTTCGTATATTATTTGATGCGAAGGTCTCGAAGACTGTTGATACCATATCGGTATTGTTGGAGTGGTTTTCCGGGGCTAGAAGCTCCTCGACACTTTTGGCCACCTGCCGTAATATCCAACATGCTTGAAGGCTATGTGTTGGGACGGCGCCCTCTGTACTATGAAGCTTACAGGGTCCGCTGAGCCATCCCTCCAGTATGGTTCCGTGCTCTCTATGGGGTTTTTGCTTTTTGGTTTTTGTATCTGGGGCCTGAGTATGATGCACCCTTTTGTTGCGGACTAGGGTTGTATTCGGGGCCGGATTGTCCCAAAACTGGTTTTCGGTTTTCCGGAAACTCTCTATCGCAGAGTACTTTCGTACTATGGATGCCAGATCGGTGAAGCGTGTGATTTTACGGCGGCCGATGGCGTTCAGTATTCCCTTGTCCGTGCAATTATTGCAAAAGATTGAAATTGCGTTTTCCTCTCGGCAGTCCTTTATCCTGTCCATAACCAGGAGGAATCTGGCCCAGTAGTGATGTACTGTTTCAGCGGGCTCTTGCCATATTAGAGATAGATCGCATATGTCTGGGCGGGTGGGTGGAATAAAATCCGGATCCCTACCCATCTCGAGGCTTAAAGGCCATGCAGTTTCCAATTTTGGAAGCTTGGATTGCTGGACGTTGTCCAACGAGTCCGGTCTGATGCCTGACTTTAGGTTCAGTGCTCGATCGAAGTCCGTTCCTCCGCGGAAATCCGGCTTGGAGGGTTCGGGAGCCCGGACATGTCTAGTTTTTAATACAGGAGGAAAGTCGCCGCATTGTTCCTCTACCACTGCGACGTGGTGGGTGACCTGGGGAGACTTAATCTCTCCCAGATCGGTTTTAAGCCCAATCTGATTGTAGTCCGTAGTGACTCCCAGGGCGGCGATGCGATCCAAGAGTTCGTTGACAGACGAGAGCTCTATCGGATCCAGCCGCTCGGCGAATTCCGAGCTGACATGGAGATTGCCTTTGACGACTTGAGAAGTCATTGTCGAAGCAGTGGCCAGACAGGCGGTCATAAGAAAACCACCTAGCAGGATAGTTTGGCCGGCGGCCAAGGCCCCTTTGGTGAAAATACCGTTCTTGAAGACGGGTGGAGGCATCCTTCCTATCGGTGACGACACATAGGAACTCTCAATAAAAGCACCAATGTCGGTGTCAAAACCGGCGGATCTCGGGTAGGGGGTCCCGAACTTTGCGTCTAGGCGGATGGTAACAGGAGACAAGGGACACGATGTTTTACCCAGGTTCGGGCCCTCTTGATGGAGGTAAAACCCTACGTCCTGCTTGATTAATATTGATGATATGGGTAGTACAAGAGTGGATCTACCACGAGATCAGTGAGGCTAAACCCTAAAGCTAGCCTATGGTATGATGGTTGTAATGTATGTTATGTCCTACGGACTAAAGCCCTCCAGTTTATATAGACACCGGAGAAGGCTAGGGTTACACAAAGTCGGTTACAATGGTAGGAGATCTACATATCCGTATCGCCAAGCTTGCCTTCCACGCCAAGGAAAGTCCCATCCGGACAGGGGACGGAGTCTTCAATCTTGCATGTTCGTAGTCTTGGAGTCCGGCGGACGATGATAGTCTGGCTGTCCGGACACCCCCTAGTCCAGGACTCCCTCAACGGGCAAGGGCCCGACAGGCACCTTCAATGCAGGCGGAACGCTTGATGACCTCCAGCCAGGGACACGCATCCACCAGCCGCCGCACCAGGCCGAAGTAGGTCCCAGGCATGGCCTCTTCGGGCCACAGCCGAACTATGAGGCCCTTCATGGCCTGCTCGGCCACCTTGTGGAGCTCGACCAGCTGCTTCAGCTGGTCGCTAAGGGGCACCGGATGTCCGGCCTCAGCGTACTGAGACCAGAAGACCTTCTCCGTCAAGCTCCCCTCCTCGACCCGGTAAAATGCGGCAGCATCGGACACGCTGCGAGGCAGATCTGCAAATGCTCCTGGAGAGCTCCGAATTCGGGTAAGTAACAGGTAATTCACATTCACATGCTTGCTTTGCATGAAAAATGCCTTACCCGCCGCTATTTTCTTCACCGCCTCAATCTCCTGGAGGGCCTTATGGGCCTCGGCCTTAGCGGCTTTGGCACTATCAAGAGCCGAGGCAAGCTTGGACTCTTGAGTCTTCGAGTCCCGCTCCAAACTCTCGTGCTTTTCCACGAGAGCCTGGAGCTCTTGCTGCACCTCCGCCACCCGCGCCTCCTGCTTCTCTCGCTCAGCTTGCTCCGCGGCCGCATTATGCTTGACCGCGGACACGGCCTCCTTCAGGGTCACCACCTCGTTCATGGCCCCTACAGTGCCCATGTTATCCTTGTTATTTCTTTCGCAACCAAAATCCTTTTCTATAAGGTACAAATTTAATATGGTGTTACTCACCTTCTGAGTCCTCGAGCTACTTCTTGGCAAGGCCGTGCTCGTTCTCGGACCGCTCGAGGTTCTGCTTCAAAGCATCGACCTCTGCAGTCAGTGCGGCAGAGGTCAGCAACGTCGCCTGCAATCCCATATTGACATAATTTTTAGAACTCCTGCGTATATCTTTTTAGATCCTCAGTCCGGGTTTTCTTTCCGAACACCGAACCGAGCATCAGGGGCTACTGTCTATGCAGTATTACATTACATATTTTAAAATTTCTTACCTGAAAGCCTGTTAGAAGGCTGTTGCAGGCTTCGGTCAGCCCGCTCTTGGCGAGCTGAACCTTCTGAATCACCGCACTCATGACAGTGTGGTGTTCTTCCTCGATGGAAGCGCCGTTGAGCGCCTCCAACAAGTTGTTCGGCGCCTCCGGTTGGACGGAGGCCGCCGGTGTCACGGTCTTGCCCTTCTTACGAAGGGGACGCCTACCGGACTCCAGAACCACTGCGGGTTCCGGAGCTGAGCCTCACCCTCCTAGCGGGTCCCCTCCTGGGATCCCACCTCGGCGTCCTCGGCATCGCGAGGGGTGGAGGCAGTCGGAATGGAATCCACATCCGACGGAGCCAAGGACCCGCTCGAAGAAGCGGGAAGATCGTCCTCGGCCGGACTGCAGGTTGTATGCGGCATTAGAAGGACACAATGTGGCCCAAAAAAGAGAAATTATAAATCATTTAGGAATCCGGATACTTACGATCTTGCCGGAGGCTTGGCCCTTGAGGGCCACCCCTCGTCGCCGTAGTCGGCGTTGGCGAAACAGTCCGGAGGAAGGGTCCTTCCCCTCTTGGACCCTTCGGCCTCCCCCGTTGGGGAAGCCTTCCTCTTCCTCTCTCCCCCCTCCTGGGGAGAGTCCTCTTTCTCCTCCTCCTCTTCGGGGGAGGAGTCCGCCTCGGAGCCATCGGACGATGAGCCCGATACCACCTGGCACCGGGAACTCCTTCGGGTTCCCGTGGCCTTCTTCTTGGCCTTTTTCTCCGGCACCACGTAAAGGGCCGGAACCAGCAGCCCCGTCAAACGGGTATCCGCTGGGTCTTCGGGAAGGGGAGCCGGACAGTCAACCTGTCCGGACGTCCTCTGCCAGTCCTGTTAAAGGCATTGGGAGTTTTAGATCCCACATAGAGTCAAACTATGAAAAAAGTAAGTGTCCCATAAAGGATAGCAAAGCTTACCTCGCCGGCTGGGCGCTTCATGCTGAATCCGCGATCTTCAGTTGCGGATGCGGGGGCTTCTCCGCCCTTGAACAGCACCTTCCAGGCAGCTTCGTACGTCGTGTCGAAGAGCCCGCTCAAGGTCCGGTGCTGTGCCGGATCAAACTCCCACAAATTGAAGGCCCATTGATGGCAGGGGAGAATCCGGCGGACGAGCATGACCTGGATCACGTTGACAAGCTTAAGCTTCTTGTTCACCAGGGACTGGAGACAGGACTAGAGTCCTGTCAGCTCCTCCGAACTACCCCATAGCAAGCCCTTCTCTTTCCAGGAGGTGAGCTGCATGGGGATACCAGACCTGAACTCGGGGGCCGCTGTCCATTTAGGATCACGCAGCTCGGTGATGTAGAACCACCCCGATTGCCACCCTTTGACGGACTCCACGAAGGCACCCTCGAGCCAGAGGACGTTGGGTATTTTGCCCACCATGGCGCCTCCGCACTCCGCTTGGACGCCCTTCACCACCTTCGGCTTGACATTGAAGGTCTTTAGCCACAAGCCAAAGTGGGGCTGGATGTAGAGGAAGGCCTCGCACACGACGATAAACGCCGAGATGTTGAGGAGGAAGTTTGGCGCCAGATCGTGGAAGTCCAGGACGTAGTATTACATGAGCCCCCGGACGAAGGGATGAAGTAGGAAGCCCAGTCCACGGAGGAAGTGGGGAAGAAATACGACCCTCTCATGGGGCCTGGGGGTGGGGATGAGCTGCCCCTCGTCGGGCAGCCGGTGCGCGATGTCGCTGGACAAGTATCCGGCGCCGCGTAGCCTCTCGATGTGCCCCTCCGTAACAGAGGAGGCCATCCATTTGCCTCCCGCTCCGGACATGGCTGGAGAAGGTTGAGACGAGATGTGCGGACTTGGGCGCTGGAGCTCGAGTGCGCGAAGATGGATAAGCAAAGGAGGAAGAAGGAATAGGTAAAAAAGGTGGATCCTTATCCCCTATATATGGGCGGACGAAGACTATGCATCCCCACCAGCCTGGTAAAACTCGCTTATCTCCCAAGCGCCACAATCAATGGCGCGGTTGGGTTACCCACGTCCGTATTGATGGGAATCCCGGAATAAGGGGAACACGATCTCTGCTTCGACATGACGTGCCAAGGAAACCGCTTCGCTAAACGTGCTGAGGTGGTACAATAAAAACGATTCAAGCAAAGGCTTGGTGGTGGCGTGATGTCATGCCACAAAACGCGTCAGCAGATTGAACTTGTGTGCATATTATTCTCTCTATGGTGGTACGTGGAATTTATTTTGCAGAGCCGGACACTATCCTGGTGTTCACAATCTTCTATGAATTATTCGGAGAAGGAACCCGCCTTGCAATGCCGAACAATATGCGCGCCGGACTCATCGTCATTGAAGCCTGGTTCAGGGGCTACTGAGGGAGTCCTGGACTAGGGGGTGTCCGGATAGCCGGACTATCATCATCGGCCGGACTCCAAGACTATGAAGATACAAGATTGAAGACTTCGTCCCGTGTCCGGATGGGACTTTCCTTGGCGTGGAAGGCAAGCTTGGCGATACGGATATGTAGATCTCCTACCATTGTAACCGACTCTGTGTAACCCTAGCCCTCCCCGGTGTCTATATAAACCGGAGGGTTTTAGTCCGTAGGACGAACAACCATTACAACAATCAAACCATAGGCTAGCTTATAGGGTTTAGCCTCCTTGATCTCGTGGTAGATCCACTCTTGTACTACCCATATCATCAATATCAATCAAGCAGGAGTAGGGTTTTACCTCCATCGAGAGGGCCCGAACCTGGGTAAAAAAATCATGTCCCTTGTCTGCTGTTACCATCCGCCTAGACGCACAGTTCGGGACCCCCTACCCGAGATCCGCCGGTTTTGACACCGACAACCGGTATGACGGAGACTAGGGCGGCAAGAGTGGAACAAAACACCAGGCATAAGGCCGAGTCTTCCACCCTTTACCAAGTATATAGGTGCATTAATTAAATAAGAGATATTGTGATATCCCAACATAATCCTGTCCACCATGGAGCAATCTTCAACTTCACCTGCAACTAACAACACTATAAGAGGGGCTGAGCAAAGCGGTAACATAGCCAAGCAACGGTTCGCTAGGAAGGGTGACAAAGGTTAGAGGCTGACATGGCAAATTGGGAGGCTTGAAGAGCAAGCGATAGGTAGTGCAGCAAAGCGATAGAACGAAGCAACTCGCATAGCAATGATAGTAATGAGATCCGAGGTGCCGGTCATCTTGCCTAAAATCCCGCAAGGAAGAAGAACGAGTCCATGAAGAAGATGAAGCCACAAAGACGAACCAAGCATAGACGAACGAATCCTCACGATCTCAAGGAAACAGGAACTATCGAGAAGAAGCACACAACAAGGTAAACACACCACACATATACAAGACATGATGCACAACAAAGCATGATGCATGACAAAGCTAGATGAGGCTACTCATCGCAAGAGATGATGCAAACAAGAACAACACATCAAGGCAAGTTTAAATGAGGCCGGAAACAACATATAACAATTCCGGTAAGTCCTCATATGCAAGTTTCAAAGTTGGTCCAGATCTGAATAAACCTTATGTTCAAGTTGTTAAACAACAAGTTAAGATGCACCAAGATGATCTACACGAGATTCTAGTCAAGTTACATATAAAGTTCATTGAATTCGGAGCTACGGCCTAGAAGATATGAGCAAAACAAGTTAAACATGGCATTGATGCAAAATGGATACAAACATCAAGCAAACACCTCAAAACAAGGATGCAACATGATAATATGAAACTACATGCAAAATAAAGCAAGTTTCATATAGAGCACACTCAAAACGGAGTAACGGTTCAACACATACACTCAATACAAGTTTAAAGGACAAGTTGTCCAAAACAACAACTAGGCATATAGCAAGCATCAAAACAACAAGCTCAGCACCCCAACATAAGAATAAAAGGCATGGGCATGAAGTACAGGTAAAGCACGACAAAACATGAACACTGAGCTATCTCCAGAAATCACTAGAACATGCTCAAAAGAACATGGCAATATTGCAAATAATAACAGTTTCAGGCTTAGCAGAAATAACGTCAGGTTGCAATGTTTAGAGCTATCAAGCAACATGCTACAGGAACTTAACATGGCAAACAAAGGCATGGCATGAATCTACTAATCTCATGTAACAAAAGTCTCTTACTGACCATGAGCCAAAAGGGCACAGAAAATATGATGGCACCCATGTAAACATGGAAAGTTATATGACAGATTCAAACATGGCAGGAACAACAATAAGTAGGCATGTTGGTGAGCTTTAACCAGTCACCACAGAGCAATACATGGCATGACAAGGTTACCAACAGTAAGAATACATGTTTATGAAGCTAATCATGGCGATAGCAAGTTCATAGGGTGCATGGATCACTAGCAACAATCATGGCAACATTGAACTTAATGTTAACAGCCTGACAGCAACATTATGTAGCAATTTAAGAGCAAGATTACAACAAGCTACAGCAGGCTATAAATGCAACCAGGGGCATGGCCGGATATAGCATGTCATGTATAACAAAACATACTTAGTGAACATCTCCAGATTATGCATAGAATGACTTGTAGCAGCAGGTTTACATAGCATCATGATATAGCAGAAACAGTTTAGCAAAACAGTAACAGCAAGTACCCTACTTCACGAGCTCGATGCACTCACTACAAGGCTCACAAAAATACATGGATTGCACCACTGTAAAGATGGCATGATGTAGCACAAAACACATGTAGAGCTCATGCTTATAAGATGCACACACAAAAAGCAACGAAAAAGACAAATCACCAAGTTATAACAGTTTCAGTGGGTTAACATCACATAGCACTCTTGCAACGACGATTAGGGCATCAAGATGGATTCAAACAAGCATGGCATAATGGAACAAAATGTAGAGCATCTCGTGATGAACAATTTGACATATTACACGCACAAAACGGAGCAGTATGCATGGAGTTATGGCATGTCGGACAGTGCATCAGAAAGTGACTTTTTCAGGGACTTGGAGAAAATTCGAGGGGGGGAAGAAGTCAACCTTGTCCCGAGCTAGATCCGACGCGCGAACCGAGGATCGTCGGGGAGGTCGCCGGAGTTCCACCGGAGAGGAAGAAGAGGCGGTCGCGTGGCGTGGTCGGGGAGGAGGTTGGCCGGACGTCGGAGGGCGTGGATCCAGCGCGGGGACAGTCGCCGGCGCACGGGCGGAGGCAGCGGCGCGCCCGGGGCACGGACGACGCCGGCGAGCGGCAGCGCGGCGTGAGGAGGCGGAGGCGGTGGACGAGGCGGCGGCGACCAGCGAACGGCGGCGCGGCACGGGGAGGCGGAGGCGGATCCGGGAGGCGCGGGGCGCGGTCGGCGAGGCCGGGCCGAGGCTGGCGGCGGCCGGCGGCGAGGTTGCCTGGCGGCGGCGGAGGCAGGCGGCCGCGGGCGCTCGCGGGCGGGGCGCGGCCCAGATCGGACCCGGGGCGGGCCGGCCTCGGGCCCCGACGGGCCTGGCGGCGGGGCGCGGCGGGTGGTGGCGGGGAGTGCCACGTGGCGAGAGGGGATTGGCCGCTGGGGCGCCGGGCAGACGCGTCCGGCGCGCGGAGGAAGAAGGGAGCTAGGGTTTGGACCTGAAATTTCGAAGGGGGGACTTATTTATAGATAGAGGGAGCTAGGAGGCTCCAAATGCGGTGCGGTTTTCGCCCACACGATCGTGATCGAACGACCGAGAGCATGGAGGGGGTTTGGATGGGTTTTGGGCCACTTTGGAGGGGTGTTGGGCTGCAACACAAAGAGGGCTTTTACGGTTACCCGGTTAACTGTTGGGGTATCAAGCAGACTCCAAATGGCATGAAACTTGACAGGCGGTCTACCGGTGGTATACCAAGGCCGCTTAGCAAACCACGGTCCATTCCGAGGATGTTTAACACCCGCTCACAACGAGAGACAAAAGGGGGACACCAGAGGACATAGGAGCACCGGATTGCAAAACGGACAACGGGGAAAATGCTCGGATGCATGAGATGAACACGTATGCCAATGCGATGCACATGATGACATGGTAAAATGCAACACACAAGCAGATGACATGGCAATGACGGCGAATAACTGGCAGACACCTGGCGCATCGAATCCGGGGTGTTACAACACTCCTCCACTAAAAAGAGATCTTGTCCCGAGAACTTAGGACCAAGACAGAAGAGAAAAAGAAAGAGGTGAAGTAAGAACGCAAGAGAAAGGACAAAGAATTGAGAGCACTCGAGAAGAAGAGAGGAACGACGAGAATGACGAGAATCGAAAGCTCACGGAATCAGATAGACTACGAAACGACTCCGGTTAAAACAAGATAGGAAAAGCATAAGGATGGAAGAATTTAGGCATCACTCCGACTGAAAATGGACGGAATAGAACATGAACTTGAGAGGGTGGAATGATACTTAATGAAGACATGACACAAAACCTCTGGAAAGAATTGAAAGAGTTGAATGAAAAGAGTTTAGAAGGAAGGGTTGAACCGAGTTGTTGAGAAAATCAACAACGAAAGAATAAGCTTGTTGTGGACTTATCAAAACACAACTCAAAACTTGAGGCGAAATTATGCCACAACCAAATGCTTGAATATCTGGGAATAACGAAGAAACGCAAAACTCCACTTGAAGAGAATACAGAGAATTAATTGCACTTCGAGACGCGAGAAGAAAAGATACTTGAACTCCTCCAACAAGAATCTTGATGAACTCTTGAAGAATGAATTAAATCATGAAGAACCACCATGAAGAACTCCGGTGACAAAAGGATGATGAGATAGAAATGAAGGATGAAAGAATAAATATTCAAACCTTGCGGTGAATCGAATGGAGGTTCCGACGAAAAGACCGAGGAAAATTTGAACTCCGGAAACGAAAAGATGAAAACACCTGGAACTAGAATTTATTCATCAAGAACAAACTCCGAAGGAAGGGATTGATCACTTGGATGAAACAAGAATAAGAATTATGTCACGCCTATCCTTCATCAATTTAAATTTATGACAAGCAATGGATTTGGCATACTACTTATTCTCATACAAAGGATTAAGAGAGATATAGCGCAAACTTGAGAAGGTATTGATGGAACCACCGGTGGAATTGGAAACAACGAATGAAATGATATGATAACAAAGGAAGTGAAATCTTGAACGAACCACCGTAAGAATTCGGAAATGACTGGCGAAAGAGAATGAATCAGCGGGAAGAATTAGAAGAACCAATATGGTAGAGGGGATTTAGATGCAAAAGAACAAAGAGATCATGAGCTGATTAAAGAACACTTGAACGAAGCGCCGGGATAATATTGAGGCGAACGAAAGGGCACGGATATAGAATAATTGAGAGAACGAAGCTGAAAACTTGGAACGAAGAAATATTCCAAAAAGATGGCCTCCGGATGATTGAGACGGAAAACAACTCCTGAAATACTCCGGATGGATGAAAAGAATAACTGACAAATGGAATAATTCGAGAGGATAACATGAAGCTAGAACCATGAATCTTCGAGAGAATGGACAAGATTTAGAGGAAAAAAACTCTTCTTCGGTCTTCAAATGACGACGAGAAACACCAACAAAAATGTTGAAATACTCCGGGAGAATGAAAAGCGAAGAGGTTGAGCCAACAATGAAAAGAATTTGAAAGCGATCCTGGAAAAGGCATGTGACTGATGGGATCCATTCTTACGTCACACTTGAAAAGAATTTGAGAATAACTCCGAGAGAATTAGAAGAGTCAGGTAAGATCCTGGGAAAAGACCTGTGGGTTAGGTCCCACTAAAAGAAAACACTGTTGTAAAGGATTGTTGAACAGGTAGATGATGCACCGGAACAATTTAAAATATCTGAATGAGGTGACAACCTCGAATTAATTGGAACACAGACGAATCTCCTGAGATGTCTTTCGAACTCCGGAATGATTGAATGGCGAGAGGCAAACGAGCAAGGAGAACACTTGATCCAAGGAAAAGAATGTGATCAACCCGAAAAACTTGAATTGAGTGCACCAGAAAAAGAAAGGGATGAATAATGATGAACGAGACGAGAATTCACCGGTTGAAATAATTGACAAAAGACTGAAGAGGCTCCACACGAATGAAATTGATGGTCGAAAGAGACTCAAACTCTAGGAAGAAGAGGGTGGGAGGGCGGGAAAACAAAGGCAACTTGAAGAGAAAACCCCGGGTGAAATCATTGAGGAAAGAAAGCAAAGACTTTGAATGAGTAGGAAGGATACTCGATTACAGACTCCGGTTCCGAGAAGAAAAGAGGTGGGCGGGTGGGAAAAACACGGACAACTTCGTATGGGGAAAACAACTTCGATAAGTTAGAACTGAGGATTGATCTCCCAAAAGACAAAGAGGGTCAAATCAGCTTGACGAGAAATGCACCGGATGCAAAGAGATGAGAACCAACGACCGAAAAACCAACTGCGTGATCCTAAAGAAAAATTTGAAGGGGAAGAGGAGTAGTTCAAAACACCTACGTCAAAATTCCTTACCAGAGCGACGAAGGGGCTGAGGAGTAAAAGGAATTCCTGCTCTCCGATATAACTAGACTCAGAAATCAGTTTTCTTCTAGACTCGACAACGGCCAAACTACACGATCAATCAAGGGGGCTCCTAAGGTCGGTCGAGGCTCTGATACCAACTTATCACGCCCACTATGCGATACTATCCTAAAGAGACTCAAAGGTACCACCAAGGATAGAACCGCATATTGACACGCTTTTGCAAGGTGGATATCATTACATCAACATTACATAATAGATGGGGATACATACAAAAGGCATACAATGCCACAAGAATACAACATCACAATACATCAGAGCAACATCCGTCTACGGATGAAACACAAACAGAAACTCGAACGACATCCACCCTGCTAGCCCAGGCTGCCGACCCGGAACCTATCCCCTGATCGAAGAAGAAGCAGAAGAAGAACTCCAAAACGAGTAAACATCACTCTCGCGTCATCATCATCGCATAACCTGTACCTGCAACTGTTGTTGTAGTAATCTGTGAGCCACAAGGACTCAGCAATCCCATTACCATGGGTATCAAGACTAGCAAAGCTTAATGGGAAAGGAAGGGGTAAAATTGTGAGGTTGCAGCAGCGACTAAGCATATATGGTGGCTAACATACGCAAATAAGAGAGAGAAGAGAAGCAAAGCAACGGTCGTTAAGCTAGCAATGATCAAGAGGTGATCCTGAACTCCTACTTACATCAATCATAACCCAAAACCGTGTTCACTTCCCGGACTCCGCCGAGAAGAGACCATCTCGGCTACACACACGGTTGATGCGTTTTAATTAAGTCAAGTGTCAAGTTCTCTACAACCAGATATTAACAAATTCCCATTTGCCACATAACCGCAGGCACGGCTCTCGAAAGTTTATACCCTGCAGGGGTGTCCCAACTTAGCCCATGATACCAATTACTTAATGATTTGCCTAACCATCCTCTCAAGAAAAATGAAATACTTGATATCTTTTATAATGGACTAACCGATGCTTCTAGGGACGACCTAGATAGTTGTCCTGGTTGTATTTTTAGGGAACAAACTGTTGAACAAGCTGAAGAACTATTCAATATTATATTGAGTAATGATATTGATTGGACTCTTCCTGAACCACCGCTCAAGCCAACTCCAAAGAACAGAGGTATTCTATTTCTCAGTCCTGATGATATGCAAGAGGCAAAGAAATCTATGAAAGAAAAAGGTATTAAAGCTGAAGATGTTAAGAATTTACCACTTATTGAAGAAATACATGGTCTCGATATCCTGACGCAGGTAGTAGAGGTAAATTCTCACTATAGATTTGATGAAGGCGATATTCCTTATACTAAATCTGCTAGTCAATGCTTGGATGAATTTGATAAATTTATTGTTGAACAAGAAAACCTCAATGCAAATGTTAGTAGACAATTGAAACGAAATGCTTATATGATTGAACGCTTGAGTGACTTTATGTTTAGAACTGTTAATGATCTCAAATGTGTTAGTAAACATGCTTGTATGATAAAAACTCAAGTAGAACATGTTCTCAAAGCACAAAATGATTAGTTTAATGAGATGAACAATAAGATGAATGATCATGTTGTTAGAGTTATGACTAGGGTGGTAAAATGACTCAGGAATCTTGTATCCTGAAGGCCATCCTAAGAGAATTGAACAAGACTCTCAAAGAATTAATGATGATGCTCCTAGTCCATCTAAAAAGAAAAAGAAATATGATAGGACTTTGCATGCTTCTAGTGAACCTACTGTAGACACACCTGAAAACCTGAATGATATTTCTATCTCTGATGTTGAAACACAATCTGGTGCTGAACATGAATGTAGTAACAATGGTAATGATGATGTTCATGTTGATTCTCAACCTAGTAATGATAATGATGTGGAGATAGAACCTGCGGTTGATCTTGATAACCCATAACCTAAGAATAAAAGATATGATAAGAGAGACTTCATTGCTAGGAAACATGGTAAAGAAAGAGAACCATGGGTTCAGAAACCCATGCCTTTTCCTCCTAAAGCTTCAAAGAATAAATATGATGAAGAATTTGAGCGCTTTATTGAAATGCTTAGACCTGTCTTTTTGCGTCTTCATTTGACTTATATTCTGAAAATGTCTCCTTATGCTAAGTATATGAATGATATTGTTACGAATAAAAGATAGATACCGGAATCTGAAATTTCCACCATGCTTGCTAATTATACATTTAAAGGTGGAATACCAAACAGACTAGGAGATCCAGGAATACCAACTATACCTTGCTCCTTTAAAAGAAACTATGTTAAAACTGCTTTATGTGATTTGGGAGCCGGTGTTAGTGTTATGACTTTCTCTTTCTACCGAAGACTTGATTTGAATAAGTTGACACAAACTAAAATCTATTTGCAAATGGCTGATAAATCAACTGCCATACCCATCGGTATTTGTGAGGATGTGCCTGTCGTAGTTGCAAAATTTACTATGTTAACGGACTTTGTTATTGTTGATATACCCGAGGATGACAGTAAGTCGATCATCCTTGGTAGACCCTTTCTGAATACTGCAGGGGCTGTTATTGATTGCAATAAGGGCAATGTCACTTTTCATGTCAATGGTAATGAGCATACGGTGCACTTTCCGAAGAAACAACCTCAAGTGAATAGCATCTTCTATATTGGAAATTTTCAACTATTGCTATTGGAGGTTTTGAATTCCCTATTCCTACTGTCAAAAATAAATATGAAATTCTTATTGTTGGGGACATGCATATCCTCATTGAGGTAACCTAGTGCTATACAAAGATTCTCTGGTTTCATGTCATTCGTAAGAAGTTTGTTAATAAGACTTTATCAACCTTATTAATGGATTCCTTTTGACAGGCATGTGATGGATGAATTTAGTAAACACAACCTTTTGTACCCACTTTTTACTTTCTGTTATTTAGATTTAATAAAGTAAAAATACCATGATTATGTTGTTTTCTCAATTATCCGTGCAATAAAACAATGACCAGAAAATATAAGTTCTCCAAATGCCCTGAAAATTTAGTATGATTTTTTCTATAATATTTGAAAACTTTTGGCATTGAACACACCACTTGGGGGTGCACCTGTGAGCCACAAGCTCACAGGGCGCGCCTAGCAGGCTTGTGGGCCCCATGTATGCCCCCTCACTTATTACAACCACCCATGCACTTTGTCTTCCTCCAGAAAAAAATCGCTCCATTGTTCAAACCTGTGTTCTTGCTCATCTTGCTACCATTTTTGATCTCCTTGCTCGGAACTCCATTTCTGAAACTATTTTGGGGGATTGTTCATCGGTATGTGACTCCTCCATTTGTCCAATTAGTTTTTGATCTAGTGCTTTATACATTGCATTTTTTGCTGTTGTGGTGACCATGTTGAGCTTGCATGACAAATTTATATGGTTGAAAGTAGTTTTGTGGGAGTAGTTGCTATCAGTTTTGTTGAGTTTTGTTCACTTTTATTTTGAGTCACTAAAATTTCAGAAATTTTCAGAGAAAAGAAAAACCATGAGGAGGTGGTTAAGGGGCTCATCAAGCCATGATTCGGAGGAAACTCCAAAGAAGAAGCCCAAATACCATCTTCCACGTGCGGCCGAGATTCGGCCGTGTGAGTAGCCTAGTGATTCGTTCTTGAAAGGCGGGAATTTATGGGTGTTTCTATTATTTGCCGAGTAATGCCGGCATCATCCCCTTCCTCCAAGACAAGTGTGACCAATACCTCCTACTCACTAATTCCTTCGTGCAAAGCTTTCACTTTTATCCTAGGAAGGAACCACTCATGGTAGAATTTAACTTGTATGATGTGTCTAAGGAGATGATAGTATATGATTTTTGCAATGTTTGCAAATTACCTTATGAGGGCAGTCACAGTGATCCACATCCTAGAGACATGGCGGACTTTATTTCTGAAACTATTGTCAGGGAAGAGAGAGGAGTGTCTAGCATGGAAGATAGTGAGATCTCTCGGTTGTTATGTTGACAATGAAATCATACCTCCCAAAATAATATTCATATCTATTTTAATAGCTTCAAGCTCTGGCACCTCTGCAAATCCCTGATCCCCTCTGCGAAGGGCCTGTCTATTTACTTTTATTGTTGAGTCATCATGTTCTCATTAGAGCACCTGTTAGAGAGCACTATTGTCATTTTTATGCTTTGTTTTTAGTTGATGTTGAGTACGAGTCTGACTGGATCTTCCTTGCCATGAATTACAATGTCTAGTCAGTGCTTCATCTTCAGAGGTGCTCTGCATTAATATTTTGTGGTCTCAGAAAGGGCTAGCAATATACCACTATATCATATTGTATCATGATTGTTTTGAAAGAGTGTTGTCATACGAGATATCTTATTATTGCTCACTAGTTGGTTATGTCATTTGATATGAGTGAATGTGAGACTTAAAAGTTATCATGGATATGGCTAGTTTATAATCTTTGCTAAAAACCTGAACATGGTTAGTCATGTTTACAACAACAAGATCAAACAGAGTTTTGTAAAAAAAATCTTTGTCACTTTCAGTTTGTCAACTGAAATGCTTAAGGCCAAGCAATGGGTTGAGCTAGGGGGAGTTGATACGTCTCCATCGTATCTACTTTTCCAAACTCTTTTGCCCTTGTTTTCGACTATAATTTGCATGATTTGAATGGAACTAACCCAGACTGACGCTGTTTTTAGCAGAATTGCCATGGTGTTATTTTTGTGCAGAAATCAAAGTTCTCGGAGTGACCTAAAAATTATGAAGAATTTTTATGGAACATATAGAAAATACTGGCGGAGAAAGGTACCAAAGGGGGGGGGCACCCAGGAGCCACAAGTTCTGGGGACGCGCCTACCCCCCCCCCCCCCCCCCAAGGCACGCGTCTCAGGCTTGTGGCCCCCTTGGACCTCCGGCAACCCTAATTCGAACTCCAAATATACCTATTCCCGGAGAAAAAATCAAAGAGAAGGAATCATCGCGTTTGACAATACGGAGCCGCTGCCACTTCCTGTTCTTCATTGGAGGGCTGATCTGGAGTACGTTTGGGGTTTTGAAGGATGGAAATCGATGTCGTCGTCATCATCAACCTTCCCCCATCACCAATTTCATGATTCCCTTCGCTGGGAGTGAGTAATTCCTTCATAGTCTTGCTGGACGGTGATGGGTTGGATGAGATTTATCATGTAATCGAATTAGTTTTGTTAGGGCTTGATCCCTAGTTTCCATTATGTTCTAAGATTGATGTTGCTATGACTATGCTATGCTTAATGGTTGTCACTAGGGCCCGAGTGCCATGATTCCAGATCTAAACCTATTACGTTTCCAGTTGTAGACACCTACTACGAGTTATGATCCGCATACCCTAAGGTGACAATAATTGGGATTCTTTCCGGTGATTACCGTAGGTTGAGGAGTTCATGTATTCACTAAGTGCTAATGGTTTATTCGGTTCTCTATTAAAAGGAGGCCTTAATATCCCTTAGTTTCCTTATGGACCCCGCTGCCACGGGAGGGTAGGACAAAAGATGGCATGCAAGTTCTTTTCCATAAGCACGTATGACTATATACAGAATACATGCCTACATTACATTGATGAATTGGAGCTAGTTCTATGTCGCCCTAGGTTATAACTGCTACATGATGAATATTATCCAACACAATTATCATCGTTGATCCAATGCCTACGAGATTTTCATACATTGATCTTTGCTAAGTTACTTTTGTCATGTTTCTGTTACAATCACTGCAAAATGTTTACTATTACTATTGCCACTGTTATCGTTACTTCCATACTACTTTGCTGCAGGTATTAAGTATTTTAGGTGAGGTTGAATTGACAACTCAACTGCTAATACTCGTGAATATTATTTGGCTCCCCTTGTGTCGAATCAATAAATTTGGTTTGAATACTCTACCCTCGAAAACTGTTGCAATACCCTATACTTGTGGGTTATCAGCAAGCCGGTTGTATTGCCTCTGGATGAACAGTGCCCGTTGCTTCTGCACGCGCGATACGTAGAACGAGTCGAGACATGGTGAGTCCAGTCGGTTGGTTTGCTATGGATGAACAGTTCTCGGTGGGGGTTGGATGAACACGACCCCGGCAGTGTGTAGCAGGTTGCCACTGGATGAACAGGACCCCGTGGTAGTACATGGTTGCAGCTGGATGAACAGGACCCTGAGGAGGCCGCTACACACCCCAGCCGGTTGGGGGTGAATGAACAGGACCCTGTGGAGGTTGGATGAACAGTAGCCCCGTGGATGAACAGTGGCTGGTGGGGGCTGGAGGAGGTCGACGATGGATGAACAATACCAGGTGGAGGCTGGACGAAGTAAATGGTGGATGAACAGTAGCCCATGGTGGCTGGAGGTAGTCGAAAGTGGATGAACAATAACCCATGGAGTCCCATTTTGTGATAAGCCACATCCCTCCCAATGAACAGGACCTGGTTTTGACCGTAGGCGCTCGAACAGAAGGCCGTTTTCTCCGTTTTGCGGTATGCCAGACCCCTCCCGATCAACAGGACCCTGTTTTGACCGTAAGAGTTCAAATAGAAGTCTGTTTCCTCCATTTTGCGGTATGCCAGAACCCTCCAGATGAACATGATCTTGTTTTGACCGTAGTCTGTCGAACATAAGGTCGTTTCCTCCGTTTTGCGGTATGTCAGACGCCATTTCGGCTGTTCTGTCCAAGCCGGTTGGCTCCCATTGAACAGGACGCATTCTGATCCAGTCGGTTGCCTCCCGATGAACACACCAAAGTTCCTCCGTTCTGACCCAGCCGGTTGGCTCTGGATGAACATGACACCATTGCTGCCATCCGTATGTGCGACTACGCATTTGAGACCCTGCTACGTATGTGGTCATACTTTTTACCCTGTGGCTGTACGTATGTATACACGATTTAGACGGGACTGCTTGAACTGCTATGTCGAGGGCTCAACTACGACACGTGCTGCTACTTACTCGGCCACAGCTCATCATTACAGAGAGATGGATCAACCAGTTTGTAGCTACATGTTTACGAGTAGACAGATAATCGTATGTACGCTTCAACCTGGTAGGTCCCAACTGTCAGGGGGATAAGGACGCACATCCTTGCGTGAGAAGAAATAGCTGGTGGTCCCAGCTGTCATGGGGAGGAATCATATATTTTTTTCACGTAATAAGGAGACACTTCCTTGCATCCAAAGTTGTAGCTGGTGGGTCCCAACTGTCAGGGGGAGGAAACATTTTTTCACTTAATAAGGAGGGACTTTCCTTGTGTGCGACTCATTGACGTGCGACTATGGACCTCATGGGTCCTAGCTATCAGCTTCTTCACGTACAGTCCTCTTTTGATGTCTCTCGTTTGTTGACCACGCGACGCCGAGCGCAGCCAGTGGATGACGGCGAGCCTTGGAGGGGAACGACCCGAAGATGGGGAAGATGTAGTAGTGGCGTTGCTACCGAAGAGGAGTACGGTATACGAGGGTTGACTGGTTCAGTGTGGCCTGGGGCTGCAGTCGGTGGAGAATAATAGGAGGGGTGGAGGGATGGCCTGGCTGGCGGTGGAGTAGTGCTTCGCAGCGAGGCGTGCGAAGCAGCGCTGCGGGCCTCCAAAGGCGGGAGAAGGAGGTCCTGCCGGCGCTGGAGGACAAGAGATTGAAGATGCATGCTGGCGGTCGTTGGATCCAACGACTACAGATGTACGAATCATTTTGTTGGCTAATTGACAATGCCTTTCGTAGGCGACCTAATGGACCACATGTTAGACTCCTTGCGTGCGAAGATCTAGCTGATGGGTCCTAGCTGTTAGGGGAAGGAATGATGTTTTTTGACCAAAATAAGGAGGCACTTTATTGTGTGTGAAGATGTAGCTGTTGGGTCCCAGATGTCCGGGAGAGGAAACATTTTTTCACGTAATAAAGACGCACTTGCATGCGTGCGAAGATGTAGCTGGTGCGTCCCCACTGTCAGCCTCTCCACATACTATCCTCCTCCAATGACTCTTGTTTGTTGACCACATTGACTACACAACGCCGAGCGCGCCAAGGCGGTGGACGACACCGAGGCCCCAAACAGGAATGATCCGGAGATGGGAAGACGCGGCAATGGAGTCGCAGGCAGAGAGGAGCATGAGGGTTCGCTGGCTTTGCTGCGGCATGGGGCTGCAGTCGGTGGAGAATAACATGAGGTGTGGATGGGTAGAGGGGATAGCCTGGTCGGCAGTGGGGGAGCGCTTTGCAGCGATGCGTGCTAAGTAGAGCCACTAGCCGTCGGAGCCACGAGCAGGCGGTCCCGACGGCGCTGGAGGAAGAAGACGAGAGATTGAACATGCATGCCGGCCGTTGGATATAAATCCAATGGCTGTTTTGAGCCCCTCAGCACCCAGAGCTAGTTCGAGAGCTCGAGAACACTAATACATCCGCTGAAGCAGGATCATAGGGTTTTACACATCTTTGCGGCCCGAACCTGGGTAAATCCTCCTTGTGTCATCTGTTAGTCCTACTCTTCTCACGATCCCCGCACCCTGCAACCGTAGAAGGGATTCCAGTGATCCCATAGGTGTCGTTTCCTACTGATATCAAAAGGGGCTGCCACGGTGGCACACAGGAGGGGGATTCGGCTCTTTTGAACCCCTCAGCACCCAGAGCTAGTTCGAGAGCTCAGGAACACTAATACATCCACCAAAGCAGGATCGTAGGGCTTTAGGCATCTTTGCAGCTCGAACCTGGGTAAATCCTCCTTGTGTCATCTGTTAGTCCTGCTCTTCTCACGATCCCCGCACCCTACAACCGTAGAAGGGATTCCAGTGATCCCATAGGTGTCGTTTCCCACCGACACCCATGGCACACAGAGAGGGGATTCGGCTCTTTTGAACCCCTCAGCACCCAGAGCTAGTTCGAGAGCTCAGGAACACTAATACATCCACCAAAGCAGGATCGTAGGGTTTTACGCATCTTTGCGGCCCGAACCTAGGTAAATCGTCCTTGTGTCATCTGTTAGTCCTGCTCTTCTCATGATCCCCGCACCCTGCAACCGTAGAAGGGATTCCAGTGATCCAATAGGTGTCGTATTTGGTGGAGGTATTAGTGTTCCTGAGCTCTCAAACTAGGTCTGGGTGTTGAGGGGTTCAAAAGAGCCGAATCCCCTCTCCGTGCGCCATGGGCCTCCTTTTATAGGCGAAAGGGGCTGCCACAGTGGCACACAGGAGGTGGAAAGTGCTACAGTATTGTGAGTTTATCACTAGCATTAAAGGACAAGACGCATTTAATGCGAGACTTAGGTGTCCCTTTGCATTATCGGGGACGAGAGCGAGGACCGTCCCGTCCGTCGCCGCTCCTCCATGCTTCGACACACGCCCTGGCTAGCGATGCACGCGGCGCCATGTAGGTAGGCAGGCAACTGAGGTGGCGCGGTGGTGGAGCCTCCACGAAGGATTGCATGCTGCGACGCGGGTGCCTGCCCAGCTGGTTGAGTTGGCATCTGCATGTGAACGACGTAGAAGACTTGGTTGGCGTGGGCCTGGCGGTGGCCCTGCCGGTGCGCTTGGCGAGGGCTTCGTCGGGTGGCCTGGCAAGGGTCTTGCCGTGGCGCGCTGGTTTCCCCAACAAGGGACCTTGCCGGGGGTCTCGTGGGTTTCTTTGGTGAGGATGGTTGCCTTACTATCCTTATTTGCTCTTGTCTTTTTCTTGTCTTCACAAAGATCTGCATGCCACCACAAAGGTGCCTCCCGAGCCTCGCCCCAACATGTTTGTCGAACATTGGTGGGCTCAAGCGTGGGTAGTCGCGCGTGTGCGGGTCGATTCCCACGCGCCCTCAATGGAGCAGGGAGGGCGGTCGATGGCCCCGCTCGTTGTCACTTCTAGAGGCCGGATGGCCGAGAGGGGGCGGCCGAGCCTCGCCCCCGCCCCTTTATAAGGAGGGGAGCGGGAGGGACGGCGCCTCTCAACCTTTCGCCATCGCGCCAAAGATGTCGGTGGGAAACGATACCTATGGGTTCACTGGAATCCCTTCTATGGTTGCAGGGTGCGGGGATCATGAGGAGAGCAGGACTAACAGATGACACAAGGAGGATTTACCCAGGTTCGGGCCGCAAAGATGCGTAAAACCCTACGATCCTGCTTTGGTGGATGTATTAGTGTTCCTGAGCTCTCGAACTAGCTCTGGGTGCTGAGGGGTTCAAAAGAGCCGAATCCCCTCTCCGTGCGCCATGGGCCTCCTTTTATAGGCGAAAGGGGCTGCCACAGTGGCACACAGGAGGTGGATAGTGCTACAGTATTGTGAGTTTATCGCTAGCATTACAGGACAAGACGCATTTAATGCGAGGCTTAGGTGTAACTTTGCTTTATCGAGGACGGAAGCGAGGCCTGTCCCGTCCGTCGCCGCTCCTGCATGCTTCGACACGCGCCCTGGCCAGCGATGCACGCGGCGCCATGTAGGCAGGCAGGCAGCTGAGGTGGCGCGGTGGTGGAGCCTCCACGAAGGATTGCAAGCTGCCACGCGGGTGCCTGCCCAGCTGGTTGAGTTGGCAGCTGCATGTGAACGGCGGTGAAGACTTGGTTGGCGCGGGCCTGGCGGTGGCCCTGCCGGTGCGCTTGGCGAGGGCTTCGTCGGGTGGCCCGGCAAGGGTCTTGCCGTGGCACGCTGGTTTCCCCGACAAGGGACCTTGCGGGGGGTCTCATGGGTTTCTTTGGTGAGGATGGTTGCCTTACTATCCTTATTTTGTCTTGTCTCTTTCTTGTCTTCACAAAGATCGGCATGCCACCACAGAGGTGCCTCCCGAGCCTCGCCCCAACATGTTTGTCGAACGTTGGTGGGCTCAAGGGTGGCTCACTTTGGTTGGCGCAGGCGAGCTGCCCCGGCAAGGGTCTTGCCGGGGTTGCTGAGGCTGCCCCGACAAGGGTCCTTGCCGGGGGAACCTGCTACGCCCATCTGATATTTGTGGCCTTGGTCCTTGTCGTTGCCTTGTTTGCTTTGTGGCCTCGGCTTTTCTCCGGCTTCCCCTTCCTGTCGTGTCTGTGTGTGGTCGTCGCGGGAGGCTCTGACTGCCTGTGCATGAGTAAAGGGGTCAAAAGGAGAACCCCTACTTTTGTGCACCGACAGGAGCCCCCGGGCCTGGGCCATATATAAGCGCCGCACGTTGTTGGGCCAGGCCCAGAATGGTGCGCGAGCAGTTGGGCGGAATTGTACCGTGGCCACTGTCCCGTCCGCTGCGCTTCCCACGACCCGCGTTAAACGCACGACGTGGGGGGTCGTGCGCGCGCATGACGTGGGCATGCTGGCGTCACCTCGTGGTGGATAGTAAAGAGGCAGCTTGCGCGTCTCTTTGAGACCGCGGGGCCGCCTCCCATTTACTACCCTCACTTGGGAACCATCGTTCCACGCGTCCCATTGTGCCCGCCCCTTGCGCCACGATCGCTGCATGTAGAGCAAATGACAGGCGCAGGGGTCGTGGGTAGTCGCGCGTGTGCGGGTCGATTCCCACGCGCCCTCGATGGAGCAGGGAGGGCGGTCGATGGCCCCGGTCGCTGTCACTTCAAGAGGTCGGATTGGCCAAGAGGGGGCGGCCGAGCCTCGCCCCCTCCCCTTTATAAGGAGTGGAGTGGGAGGGACGGCGCCTCTCAACCTTTCACCATCGCGCCAAAGATGTCGGTGGGAAATGACACCTATGGGTTCACTGGAATCCCTTCTACGGTTGCAGGGTGCGGGTATCATGAGAAGAGCAGGACTAATAGATGACACAATGAGGATTTACCCAGGTTCCGGCCGCAAAGATGCGTAAAACCCCACGATCCTGCTTTGGTGGATGTATTAGTGTTCCTGAGCTCTCGAACTAGCTCTGGGTGCTGAGGGGTTCAAAAGAGCCGAACCCCCTCTCCGTGCGCCATGGGCCTCCTTTTATAGGCGAAAGGGGCTGCCACAGTGGCACACAAGAGGTTGAAAGTGCTACAGTATTGTGAGTTTATCGCTAGCATTACAGGACAAGACGCATTTAATGCAAGGCTTAGGTGTAACTTCGCTTTATCGGGGACGGAAGCGAGGCCCGTCCCGTCCGTCGCCACTCCTCCATGCTTCGACATGCGCCCTGGCCAGCGATGCACACGGCACCATGTAGACAGGCAGGCAGCTGAGGTGGCGCGATGGTGGAGCCTCCTCTAAGGATTGCAAGCTGCCACGCGGGTGCCTTCCCAGCTGGTTGAGTTGGCAGCTGCATGCGAACAGTGGAGAAGACTTGGTTGGTGCGGGCCTGGAGGTGGCCCTGACGGTGCGCTTGGCGAGGGCTTCGTCGGGTGGCCCGGCAAGGGTCTTGCTGTGGCGCGCTGGTTTCCCCGACAAGGGACCTTGCCGGGGGTCTCGTGGGTTTCTTTGGTGAGGATGGTTGCCTTACTATCCTTATTTGGTCTTGTCTCTTTCTTGTCTTCACAAAGATCTGCATGCCACCACAAAGGTGCCTCCCGAGCCTCGCCCCAACGTGTTTGTCAAATGTTGGTGGGCTCAAGGGTGGCTCACTTTAGTTGGCGCGGGCGAGCTGCCCCGGCAAGGGTCTCGCCGGGGTTGCTGAGGATGCCCCGACAAGGGTCCTTGCCGGGGGAACCTGCTATGCCCATCTGATCTTTGTGGCCTTGGTCCTTGTCGTTGCCTTGTTTGCTTTGTGGCCTCGGCTTTTCTCCGGCTTCCCCTTCCTGCCGTGTCTGTGTGTGGTCGTGCGGGAGGCTCTGACTGCCTGTGCATGAGTAAAGGGGTCAAAAGGAGAACCCCTACTTTTGTGCACCGACAGAAGCCCCGGGCCTGGGCCATACATAAGCGCCGCACGTTGTTGGGCCAGGCCTAGAATAGTGCGGGGGCAGTTGGGGCGGATTTTTACCGCGGCCACTGTCCCGTCTGCTGTGCTTCCCATGACCCGCGTTGAACGCACGATGTGGGGGTCGTGCGCACGCATGACGTGGGCATGCTGGCGTCACCTCGTGGTGGATAGTAAAGAGGCGGCTTGCGCGTCTCTTTGAGACCATGGGGCCGCCTCCCATTTACTACCCACGCTCAGGAACCGTCGTTCCACGCGTCCCATTGCGCCCGCCCCTTGCGCCACGGTCGCTGCATGCAGAGTGAATGACAGGCGCAGGGGTCGTGGGTAGTCGCGCGCGTGCGTTTTGATTCCCACACACCCTCAATGGAGCGGGGAGGACGGTCGATGGCCCAGCTCGCTGTCACTTCAAGAGGCTGGATTGGCCGAGAGGGGCGGCCGAGCCTCTCCCCCGCCCCTTTATAAGGAGGGGAGCGGGAGGGACGGCACCTCTCAACCTTTCTCCATCGCGCCAAAGATGTTGGTGGGAAACGACACCTATGGGATCACTGGAATCCCTTCTACAGTTGCAGGGTGCGGGGATCGTGAGAAGGGCAGGACTAACAGATGACACAAGGAGGATTTAACCATGTTCGGGCCGCAAAGATGCGTAAAACCCCATGATCGTGCTTTGGTGGATGTATTAGTGTTCCTGAGCCCTCGAACTAGCTCTGGGTGCTGAGGGGTTCAAAAGAGCCGAATCCCCTCTCCGTGCGCCATGGGCCTCCTTTTATAGGAGAAAGGGGCTGCCACAGTGGCACACAGGAGGTGGAAAGTGCTACAGTATTGTGAGTTTATCACTAGCATTATAGGACAAGACGCATTTAATGTGAGGCTTAGGTGTAACTTCGCTTTATCGGGGACGGAAGCGAGGCCCGTCCCGTCCGTTGCCGCTCCTCCATGCTTCGACACGCGCCCTGGCCAGCTGTGCACGCGGCGCCATGTAGGCAGGCAGGCAGCTGAGGTGGCGCGGTGGTGGAGGCTCCACGAAGGATTGCAAGGTGCCACGCGGGTGCCTGCCCAGCTGGTTGAGTTGGCAGATGCATATGAACGGCAGTGAAGACTTGGTTGGCACAGGCCTGGCGGTGGCCCTGCCGGTGCGTTTGGCGAGGGCTTCGTCGGGTGGCCCGGCAAGGGTCTTGTCGTGGTGCGCTGGTTTCCCCGGCAAGTGACCTTGCCGGGGTTCTCGTGGGTTTCTTTGGTGAGGATGGTTGCCTTCCTATCCTTATTTGGTCTTGTCTCTTCCTTCTCTTCACAAAGATCTGCATGCCACCACAGAGGTGCCTACCGAGCCTCGCCCAACGTGTTTGTCGAACATTGGTGGGATAAAGGGTGGCTCACTTTGGTTGGCGCGGGCGAGCTGCCCCGGCAAGGGTCTTCCCGGGGTTGCTGAGGCTGCCCTGGCAAGGGTCCTTGCCGGGGGAACTTGCTACGCCTATCTGATCTTTGTGGCCCTGGTCCTTGTCATTGCCTCGTTTGCTTTGTGGCCTCGGCTTTTCTCCGACTTCCCCTTACTGTCGTGTCTGTGCGTGGTCGTGGCAGGAGGCTCTGACTGCTCGTGCATGAGTAAAGGGGTCAAAAGGAGAACCCCTACTTTTGTGCACCGATGGGAGCCCCCAGGCCTGGGCCATACATAAGCGCCGCACATTGTTGGGCCAGGCCCAGAACGGTGCGCGGGCAGTTTGGGCGGATTTTTACCACGGCCACTGTCCCGTCCGCTGTGCTTCCCACGACCCGTGTTGAACGCGCGACGTGGGGGTCGTGCACGCACATGACGTGGGCATGCTGGCTTCACCTCGTGGTGGATAGTAAAGAGGTGGCTTGCGCGTCTCTTTGAGACCGCGGGGCCGCCTCCCATTTACTGCCCTCGCTCGGGAACCGTCATTCCACGCGTCCCACTGCGCCCGACCCTTGCGCCACGTTCGCTTCATGTAGAGCGAATGACAGGCTCAGGGGTCGTGGGTAGTCGCGCGTGTGCGGGTCGATTCCCACGCGCCCTCAACAGAGCGGGGAGGGCGGTCGATGGCCCCGCTCGCTGTCACTTCAAGAGGACGGATTGGCTGAGAGGGGGCGGCCGAGCCTCGCCCCCGCCCCTTTATAAGGAGGGGAGCTGGAGGGACGACGCCTCTCAACCTTTCGCCATCTGCCTCTTCTCATCCTTGCTTCGTTTCTTCTTCTGCTATGGCGAGGGGGCGTGGCGACGCTTCATCGGTGGCGGCGAGGGTCTCGGCCCGACAGCGCATCACTCCTCCCCAAGAGCTTATAGCGGCGGAGCCGGCTATTAGAGGAAGGGGGAGGGGATGAGGTCAAGGCCACCGTGGTGCCCGAGGGAGAGGAGGATGAGGCGGCAGATCTGCCTCGCCCCCTCCAGCAGCCCTCCCTTCGATGGAGGGCCACGCTGGGGACAACCCCTGCGAATTCTTCGTCAGGTTGTGCCATCCGCCGCGTCGTCGCCTTTGCCTTCCGACCCCGTTTGCGCGGGAGATGGAGCTGGATCCGCCGCGGGCGCTGCGGCTGCACATGAGGGGTTGTGGGAACAATGGCACACGGGTCGATGTCGAGTTCCCCGCCCCTCACGTCATGTACCTTCATCGAGGATGGAAGACCTTCGCTCGGCTCCACAGCTTGACGGATGGGCTCGCTCCCCATTTCAAACTAATGGAGGGTGGCCTCCTCTCCATCAAGATCTTCGGGCACTTCGGGACCCGTGTGAGGTGCTGCGTAGAGAGCTCCTCCGATGATGAAGACTCCTCATCAAACGAGAGTGGCAAGGAAAACAACGGCAACGACGACGAGGGCAGCGGGCGGCAGGATGACGGGTCCGACTAGGTGTCGGGCGCCGCTCCGAGCGGCACCAGCGACCCCATCATCCGCGTCGCCAGCTCCTTGAACTTCTCGGGGTCGTCTCCTTGGGCGGCTGGCGTAGGGAGGCTGCGGAAGAGGAAGAGGACGAGCGGCAAGGCCGTCAAGTCGGAGTACGCGGGCAGCGACGCCTTCGTCGCATGTTGGCGTCCTGCCGCCTCGTCTTCGAGCTCTGCCTCCGGTGCCGCCATCACCATCCAGCCCTCAGACGGCCCCCGGATGTTCTCTTGGTGTCTTCTGCCACTCGTAGCTCGCCTAGGCGCCCCTTTTGCCCTTCTGCTTTCTTGTTCCATTTCCTGAGGAGAGGGACAAGAACGGGATTACGGGCACTTTATATCTTTTTAGTCTTGTAAGCCTTCGGGCCTTTCTTAGCTTTAGAACTTGTAATCCCCTTGTTCATGTTTTTCATTTCGTATGAACAGTACTTGTACGGGATGTTTTTTAATGAAAAAGGGATGTTTGCCGGGATTTTCGTTCGCGGGAGTAACCCACGGCAAGGGGTGAACCCTTGTCATCTTTAAGACAAACATTTTTTTTCGCCCGGCAACAGGCCTTGCCGTCTCCCCACCTCGCTCTACCTTTCTCACGCTCTTGGCGGAGGCAGGGATGAGGTGGGCTTAGGCCCCCCGTTCCCCTTCTTCACTGCCGCGGCTGCGACCCGATGCAGACCTAGGAGACAATCCTTGGGTGCTGGAAAAAGGGAGCACGGTAGCTTAGAGATAGAACGGGGTTTCACGTATCCCGGTCCATAACGAAATGCATGATAGAGGATGAAGGACTTATATGGATTCGCAGCCTTCGGTGATTTTGGCTTGCCGTGGAGGGACCCTTGTTCTTGCAGCCCCCGGCAACTCTGGCTTGCCGGGGCCCGGGCGCCGGTCCGTCCCCCCTTTTTCTTCAAAATGGGTCAGCAAGAATACTTACGTGTCCTGCGAACCAAAGAAAGATAGAGAGGAACAGGGAGACGCGCACTCGACCTCTAAGCTAGGGGTTAGCTGTAGCTAAGCATTATTAACCCTAGCCAAGGAAGAGACTTAACCTAGCATGCATGCTATAACTTAGGGCGCCAGCGCTTCGTTTATTTGTGCTCAGGGTCTGCGCCTGGCTTTGTACAAAGGGTTACACGCCTTGCTGGCAAGGCTCGTACAAAAGGGTGGCCTGCTGGGAGGCCCCGCGGCTGCGCCTTATGGGTAAAACTTGCGAAGATGCTCGATGTTCCAAGAATTGCTCACTGGAATGGCGTCTTCAGTCTCCAGCCAGACTGCGCCGGGCCTAGTGACTCGTGTTACCCGATAAGGGCCTTCCAACTTCGGCGTCAACTTGTTGGAATTCTTGGCCGACTGAACGTGCTGAAGAACAAGGTCGCCTTCCTCAAGGCTCCGGTCATGAACCTTGCGGCTATGGTAGCGGCGCAAGGCTTGCTGGTAGCATGCTGCTCTCACAGCCGCCCGGAGACAATCTTCCTCAAGGAGCGTCGCGTCATCTTGCCGCAATCACTCTTGCTCAAGCTCATCATAAGCGAGCACTCGAGGTGACCTGTATATGAGTTCTGTGGGGAGAACTGCTTCTGCCCCATAAACCAGGGCAAAGGGTGTCTGGCCAGTGGCTTGATTTGGCGTCGTTCTGATCGACCAAAGAAGCACCGGCAACTCATCAATCCAGCGCCTTCCACTCTTGCGCAGCCTGTCAAAAGTTTTCGTCCTTAAGCCTCGCAAGACTTCAGCATTTGCCCTCTCTATTTGGCCGTTGCTCCGTGGGTGTGCCACGGAAGCAAAACAGACCCTGCTGCCGAGATCCTCAATGTATTGCATGAAGGCATGGCTTGTGAACTGTGTGCCGTTATCGGTGACGATCCTGTTGGGCACCCCGAAGCGGCACATTAGCCCTTTGAAGAACTTGATGGCTGACTGCGTTGTCACCTTCCTCACTGCTTCCACCTCTGGCCACTTTGTGAACTTGTCGATTGCAACGTACAAGTACTCAAAGCCCCCGACGGCACGGCGGTCTCCAAGACACCAGCACCGACGCCCACGGTGCGCTCCTCTTAGGTTGTGCGCGACGAGCGGCGTCACCTTGCCGGTGACCCTGCGCGCCGCCCTGGGAAGAGTCCTGTGCATCTATCAAATGAAGAAGAGGGCCAACATGCGCACCGAGGTACAGATGGAGGTGGCGAACGGCCGCGGAGCCACGACGTAGCTCCTTCTAACGTGGTTAGGAGTCGAGGCGCATCGCGGTCCACCCAGCTTTCGCCGCCACCCACGCCGGCAGAAGCCCTGGCGTGTGTGCAGCTGCTCCTCAATTTTCCTCCCGCCTCAGAGAAGCTTGACGAATGGAGGTCCACCATCCGGAGCCTCGTCGGCATCGCCAACAACAACGGGCTGCGGCCGGCGGAACCCGTTGGAAATCGCTCCGCCGGGCTACCACGTGCAAGCGAAGGCCACGCCGGGGGCGACGCGGCCATGGTGTACTCCCCACCTCCATCCCGACCGCCCCGGGCATCGGCCCTTCGTGGCGACGCTCGTGATGATATCTCCATCGCATTGTCCGACCCGCGGACCAACCGCGATCAGCACCAAGTCCTTCGGGAGCGGGCTCATGAGGATGCTTGAACTACGATCAAGCGCCAACGTGACGCGCTCCACCCGTCAGACAGCTGGGCAGAGCCTGCCAAGAACCACCCATCGCCGGGAGGTTACGGTGGCCTACCTTACGAGGTGGGTTATCCGGCTTCCACCCGTGAGCTGCGGCAGTTCCAGTGGCCCTCCCACCGTATGTTCAAACCCGACGTTGCCGATAGGTACTACGGCAAGACTCACCCGTCAGAGTTCCTTAGCATCTACACCATCGCGATGCAAGCTGCTGGGTCCCGCGACGATAAGGTGCTTGCCATCTACTTCCCGTTGGCACTTAAGCCTAATGTTATGTCATGGTTGATGCACTCGCCGGTGGACTCCATCTCTTCTTGGGCGGATCTGTGCCATGAGTTTGTTGGCGCCTTTACCGGAGGTCACCAAGCGCATGGCCAGGCGAGTGATTTGCACATCATCCCCCAAAAGGAAGGAAAAAACCTGCGCAAGTACATCCAAAGATTCAGCCAGGTGCAGTACAACATCCCCGATGTTCATCCCGCCGCCGTGATCAGTGCGTTCCATCAGAATGTGCGCAATCGCAAGATGCGTGAAGAACTGGCGATGAACAAGGTTAAGGATGTGGACGAGCTCTAGGTTCTGGCCGATTGGTGCGCTCGTGCAGAGGAGGGACGGAAGTACCCCGACGAAGAAGGGTCGACGCCGTAATAGGAAGCGCAAGGGCAAGGCCGTGCTTGCCGTTGAGGGATCCGACGACACCGGTACCACCAAGAAGACCAAGGCGAGCGACCCCAGCAAGGAGGTTGCCGGGTGTGACGCTTGCCGGGCCTTGGCGGCTGCCGACAAGCCAGGAGGCTCCGACAAGTAGTACTGCTAGATCCACCGCACCAAGGGCCACGATCTCCAAAACTGCCGGCAAGTAGAGCTGCTTGCCGAGAAGCAGAAAGCCGAGTATGAGCGGAGGGACAAGGAGAAAGGCCGAGATGGTGCCGAAGGATCCGGCAAGAAACGTGGTGGCCAAGGAGGCCGCCGCGGTAAGGATAATCAGCAAGAGAGGCATGCCCGGGGCCGCGACAAGAAGCAAGAAGACGATGATCATGACGAGGACAACGAGTCCGGCGACCACGAGTTTCAGAAAGCCACAGAGGCCATGTGCGTTGATGGTGGCGCCTCGCTACATACATCTCACCGCCAACTCAAGCAGTGGGTGCGCGAGGTCGCAACAGTGGAACCATCGTTTGACGCGCGGAAGCCGCAGAAATGGCCCGACACGCCCATCATCTTTGACACCGAGGACCACCCTGACCGCACCACTACGGTCGGGTGCTTGCCATTGTTGGTTTCACCAACAATCAGCAACCTCAGGGTGACAAAGATGTTGGTAGATGGTAGGGCCGGCCTGAACTTGATCTCACCCATTGTGGTCAGAAGGCTGCAGATTCCTAACAGAGACCTCGAAGAGACGGGTACATCCCAAGGGGTCAACCCGGGGAGGAGTCAGCCAAAGGGAAAGATCATGCTGCCCGTGACATTCAGAGGCGAGCTGAACCATAGGACGGATTGGATTGTTTTCGATGTAGCCGAGATCCCCTTGCCTTACAACGGGATCCTCGGCCGCCCGGTGCTAGCCAAGTTCATGGCGGCTTCCCACAACGCCTACAACATGCTGAAGATGCCCGGGCCGATGAACATCATCACCGTCCCCTTTGACAAGAAAGATGCGCTGATCTGCACCGACCAACTCTACAGGGAAGCAGTTGCAGCAGGTGCCGCTAAGGCACCTGCTCCTGCCGACGGAGCCACGGAGCAAAAAAAGACCCGCGAGACCCCTCACACCCACTCCGGCAAGCGCACCTCTTCGGGGTGTTGCTCTTCCGTTGAGAACGTGCCAGAGAGTTCCGCCGGCAAGATCAAGAAGTCCAGGGCTACACCACCAGAGACCAAGAAGGTGCCCGTCAAGGAGGTCGGCACAGGAGGAGCTTTTACCATAAGCTCCACCCTCGATAGCAAATAGGAAAGTGATCTCGTCACCTTCCTGCAGGCGAATGTCGATGTGTTTGCATGGCAAGCCTCAGACATCCCCGGCATTCCCAGGGAGGTGATTGAGCACCACCTTGCTGTCTGTCCTCACGCGCGGCCCGTCAAGCAGAAAGTCGGGAAGCAAGCTCTAGAGAGGCAAGAGTTCATCACGGAGGAAATCAGAAAGCTAGAGGCGGCAGGCTTGGTGAGGGGAGTACTCCATCCGACGTGGTTGGCCAATCCGGTAGTGGTGCGCAAGACAAATGGGAAATGGAGGCTGTGTATTGACTACACAAACATCAATAAGGCCTATCCAAAGGACCCTTTCCCGTTGACGTGCATCGACCAGATTGTTGACTCCACGGCTGGGTGTGACCTTTTATCGTTCCTCGATGCCTACTTAGGATACCACCAGATCTTCATGACAAAGGAAGATGAGGAAAAAGACAGCATTCATCACCCCATGTGGTACGTATTGCTTTTTACGGATGCCTTTCGGTTTGAAGAGTGCTGGCTCGACCTTTGCAAGAGCAGTCCAAATTTGTTTTGAACCCCAGCTACATAGAAATATGGAAGCTTATATGGATGACATAGTGGTCAAAACCAAGGACAAAGCAACCCTTGTGCAAGATCTGGAGGAAACGTTTGGGAACCTGCGCAAGATCAACCTCAAATTGAACCCTGAGAAGTGTGTCTTTGGCGTCCCGTCCGGCAAGCTTCTTGCGTTCTTTGTGTCCCAGCGCGGGATTGAAGCAAACCCAGATAAGATCAAGGCCATTGAGCAGATTGAGGCACCCAAGCAGGTCAAGCACGTGCGTCGGCTCACTGGCTGTGTTGCTGCCATGAGCCGGTTCATCTCCAAGTCCGTGGAGCATGCCCTTCCTTTCTTCAAGATCCTGAAGAAAGCAGGGCCAGTGGAGTGGACCCCAGAAGCCGAGGCAGCGCTGCAGGATTTGAAGAAATACCTCTCCTCTACTCCAGTGCTGGTTGCGCCTAAACCACAAGAACCGTTGCTGCTCTATCTAGCGGCAACGAACCAGGTGGTTAGCGCCGCACTAGTGGCATAGAGGGAGGCCGATGAAAAGGCAGGATAGCAGCAGAGCCAACAAATGGCATGCCGGAACCCTCTCCGGCATAGCTTGATGCCGACAAGAGCGAGTCCCCGTCAGGGGCTGACGGCAGCACAACAGGACCCACGCAACCGGGTGAAGAGGTGCAGAAGAAGAAAATGGTGCAGCACCCAGTGTACTTCATCAGCTCCCTCTTGCAGGGGGGCTAGGTCAAGGTACTCAAGCGTGCAAAAGCTGCTCTTCGGCCTCCTTATGGCCTCGACGAAGCTGCACCACTACTTCCAAGCGCACAAGATCACGGTGGTCACCCGCCACTCATTGCAACGGATACTACACAACCCAGATGCAACAGGGAGGATCGTGGAATGGGCCCTGGAGTTGTCAAGCTTCGGTTTGATGTTTGAAAGTACCTCGACAATTCAGAGGAAGGTCTTGGCAGAGTTTGTTGTGGAATGGACCTCGACGCCCGACGAAGAGGTACAAGAGACCACTCTCTCCGGCAAGGAAACGAGCTGCGACTGGATCATGTACTTTGATGGTGCCTTCTCCCTGCAAGGCTCCGGTGTTGGTGTGCTGCTTGTCGCACCCACCGGAGAGCGCCTCAAGTATGTCATCTAGATGCACTTTCCCCGGGAGATGTCAACCAACAACACCGCTGAGTATGAGGGTTTGCTTGCCGGTCTCAGGATCATGGCAGACCTCAGAGTCAAGAAGCTCATTGTCAGGGGTGACTCACAGCTCGTCGTCCGGCAGGTCAACAAAGATTATCAAAGCCCGTTGATGGAAGCTTACGTAGATGAGGTGAGGAAACTGGAGGAGCACTTTGACGGTATACAAATGGAGCATGTCCCTCGGGCGGAGAATGACATTGCCGACTACCTGTCGAAGCGCGCTACCCTCAAGCTACCTGTGGAACCAGGTACCTTTGTGCTTCAGTTAACCCAACCATCCGTTGAGCCGTCAGCTGGGCAAAACAAGCGTAGGAAGCTAGGCCCCGACAAATACTTCCCCATCGAGCTCCCCGGAGCCACTGGTGAAGATGTTGCCGTGGATGTCGATCCTACCGCGGGGCGATCAACTCCGGCGGGACCTCAGGTCATGGCCGTGGAGGCGACCGCTCCCGCGGCAGAAGAGATTCCCTTGGTCCTTGCCGTCAAGCCCCAGGCCCCGGCATGGGAGCAGCACACCGTCCGTTTCCTTCAAAAGGGAGAGCTTCCTGAGGAGCAGGAAGAGGCAGAAAGAGTAGCCCGCCGGTCTGCCCTGTACCAATTCGTTGATAACGTATTGTACAGAAGAAGGCCGAATGGGGTGAAATTGATGTGCATCCCCTGGAGGAAGGACTAAAGCTGTTGGCAGAGATACACGGGGGCATATGTGGCTCCCACATAGGGTCAAGAGCCCTTGCCGGCAAGGCCTTCCGGCAAGGCTTCTTCTGGCCCACCGCCCTCCAGGATGCAACGGCACTAGTCACCAAGTATGAAGCATGCCAGTTCCATTCAAAAAAGCTTCATCAACCAGCTCAAGCCCTTCACACTATCGCTCTCTCCTACCCCTTCTCGGTCGGGGGTCTCAAAATACTGGGCCCTTTCCCCCATGCCGTCTAGGGCTTTGAGTACTTGTACGTCGCAATCGACAAGTTCACAAAGTGGCCAGAGGTGGAAGCAGTGAGGAAGGTGACAGCGCAATCATTCATCAAGTTCTTCAAAGGGCTAATGTGCCGCTTCGGGGTGCCCAACAGGATCATCACCGACAACGGCACACAGTTCACAAGCCATGCCTTAATGCAATACATTGAGGATCTCGGCAGCAAGGTCTGTTCTGCTTCCGTGGCACACCCACGGAGCAACGGCCAAGCAGAGAGGGCAAATGTTGAAGTCTTGCGAGGCTTAAGGATGAAAACTTTTGACAGGCTACGCAAGAGTGGAAGGCGCTGGATTGATGAGTTGCCGGTGGTTCTTTGGTCGACCAGAACGACGCCAAATCGAGCCGCCGGCCAGAAACCCTTTGCCCTGGTTTACGGGGCAGAAGTAGTTCTCCCCACAGAACTCATATAGGGTCACCTCGAGTGCTTGCTTATGATGAACTTGAGCAAGAGCGATTGCGGCAAGATGACGCGACGCTCCTTGAGGAAGATCGTCTCCGGGCGGCTGTGAGAGCAGCATGCTACCAGCAAGCCTTGTGCCGCTACCATAGCCGCAAGGTTCATGCCCGGAGCCTTGAGGAAGGTGACCTTGTTCTTCGGCACGTTCAGTCGGCCAAGAATTCCAACAAGTTGATGCCGAAGTGGGAAGGCCCTTATCGGGTAAGACGAGTCACAGGGCCCAGCGCAATCCGGCTGGAGACCGAAGACGCCATTCCAGTGAGCAATTCCTGGAACATCGAGCATCTTCACAAGTTTTACCCATAAGGCGCGGCCGCCGTGCCTCCCGGCAGGCCACCCTTTTGTACGAGCCTTGCCGTCAAGGCGTGTAACCCTTTGTACAAAGGCAGGCGCAGACCCTGAGCATAAATAAATGAAGCGCTGGCGCTCTAAGTTATAGCATGCATGCTAGGTTAAATCTCTTCCTTGGTTAGGGTTGATAATGCTTAGCTGCGGCTAACCCCTAGCTTAGAGGTCGAGTGCGTGTCTCCCTATTCCTCTCTATCTTTCTTTGGTTCGCAAGACACATAAGTATTCTTGCCGAGCCATTTTGAAGAAAAAGGGGGGACGGACCGGCGCCCGGGCTCCAGCTAGCCAGAGTTGTCGGGGGCTGCAAGAACAAGGGTCCCACCCGCGGCAAGCTAAAATCACCGGAGGCTGCGAATCCAGATAAGTCCTTGATCATCTATGATGCATATCGTTATGGACTAGGATACGTGAAACCCCGTTCTATCTCTAAGCTACCATGCTCCCTTTTCCGGCACCCAAGGATTGTCTCCTGGGTCTGGATCGGGTCGCAGCCGCGGCAGCGAAGAAGGGGAACGGGGGGCCTAAGCCCACCTCATCCCTGCCTCCGCCAAGAGCGTGAGAAAGGTTGAGCGAGGTGGGGAGACGGCAAGGCCTATTGCCGGGTGAAAAAAACGTTTGCCTTAAAGATGACAAGGGTTCACCCCTTGCCATGGGTTCCTCCCGTGACTGAAAATCCCGGCAAATATCCCTTTTTCATTAAAAACATCCCGTACAAGTACCGTTCATATGAAATGAAAAACATGAACAAGGGGATTACAAGTTCTAAAGCTAACAAAGGCCCGAAGGCTTACAAGACTAAAAAGATATAAAGTGCCCGTAATCCCTTTCTTGTACCTCTCCTCAGGAAATGGAATAAGAAAGCTGGAGGGCAAAAGGGGCGACTAGGCGAGCTACGAGTGGCAGAAGACACCAAGAGAACATCCCGGTGGCCGTCCGAGGGCTGGATGGTGATGGCCGCGCGGGAGGCAGAGCTCGAAGACGAGGCGACAGGACGCCAACACGCGACGAAGGCGTCGGTGCCCGCGTACTCCAACTTGACGGCCTTGCCGCTCGTCCTCTTCCTCTTCTGCAGCCTCCCTACGCTAGCCGTCCAAGGAGACGACCCCGAGAAGTTCAAGGAGCTGGCGACGCGGATGATGGGGTTGCCGGTGCCGCTCGGAGCGGCGCCTGACACGTAGTCGGACCCATCATCCTGCCGCCCACAGCCCTCGTCGTCGCTGCCGTTGTCTTCCTCGCCACTCTCGCTTGAGGAGGAGTCTTCATCATCGGAGGAGCTCTCTACGCAGCACCTCACACGGGTCCCGAAGTGCCCGAAGATCTTGATGGAGAGGAGGCCACCCTCCATTAGTTTGAAATGGAGAGCGAGCCCATCCGTCAAGCTGTGGAGGCGAGTGAAGGTCTTCCATCCTCAATGAAGGTACATGACGTGAGGGGCGGGGAACTCGACGTTGACCCACGTGCCACTGTTCCCACAGCCCCTCATGTGCAGCCGCAGCGCCTGCGGCGGATCCAGCTCCATCTCCCGCGCAAACGGGGTCGGAAGGCGAAGGTGACAGCGCGGCGGATAGCGCAGCCTGACAAAGAATTCGCAGGGGTTGTCCCCAGCGTGGCCCTCCATCAAAGGGAGGGCTGCTGGAGGGGGCGAGGCAGATCTGCCGCCCCGTCCTCCTCTCCCTCGGGCACCACGGCGGCCTTGACCTCGTCCCCTCCCCCTTCCTCTAGCAGCCGGCTCCACCGCTACAAGCTCTTGGGGCGGAGTGACGCGCTGTCGGGCCGAGACCCTCGCCGCCACCGATGAAGCGTCGCCACGCCCCCTCGCCATAGCAGAAGAACAAAGGAAGCAGGGATGGGAAGAGGCAGATGGCAAAAGGTTGAGAGGCGTCGTCCCTCCCGCTCCCCTCCTTATAAAGGGGCGGGGGCGAGGCTTGGCCGCCCCCTCTCGGCCAATCAGGCCTCTTGAAGTGATAGCGAGCGAGGCCATCGACCGCCCTTCCCGCTCCATTCAGGGCGCATGGGAATCGACCCGCACGCGCGCGACTACTTACGACCCCTGCGCCTGTCATTCGCTCTACATGTAGCGAACGTGGCGCAAGGGGCGGGCACAATGGGACGCGTGGAACAACGGTTCCCAAGCGAGGGTAGTAAATGGGAGGCGGCCCCGCGGTCTCAAAGAGAAGCGCAAGCCGCCTCTTCACTATCCACGACGAGGTGACGCCAGCATGCCCACGTCATGCGCGTGCACGACCGCCACGTTGCGCGTTCAACGCGGGTCGTGGGAAGCACAGCGGACGGGACAGTGGCCGCGGTAAAAATTCGCCCCAACTGCCCGCGCACCGTTCTGGGCCTGGCCCAACAAAGTACGGGTTCTCCTTTTGACCCCTTTACTCATGCACGGGCAGTCAGAGCCTCCCGCCACGACCACGCACAGACACGGCAGGAAGGGGAAGCCGGAGAAAAGCCAAGGCCACAAAGCAAACGAGGCAACGACAAGGACCAAGGCCACAAAGATCAGATGTGCGTAGTAGGTTCTCCCGGCAAGGACCCTTGCCGGGGCAGCCTCAGCAACCCCGGCAAGACCCTTGCCGGGGCAGCTCACCCGCGCCAACCAAACTGAGCCACCCTTGAGCCCACCAACGTTCGACAAACACGTTGGGGCGAGGCTCGGGAGGCACTCTGTGGTGGCATGCAGATCTTTGTGAAGACAAGGAAGAGACAAGACCAAATAAGGATAGGAAGGCAACCATCTCACCAAAGAAACCCACGAGAACCCCGGCAAGGTCCCTTGCCGGGGAAACCAGCGCACCACGACAAGACCCTTGCCGGGCCACCCGACGAAGCCCTCGCCAAACGCACCGGCAGGGCCACCGACAGGCCTGTGCCAACCAAGTCTTCACCGCCGTTCATATGCAGCTGCCAACTCAACCAGCTGGGCAGGCACCCGCGTGGCAGCATGCAATCCATCTAGGAGGCTCCACCATCGCGCCACCTCAGCTGCCTGCCTGCCTACATGGCGCCGCGTGCATCGCTGGCCAGGGCGCGTGTCGAAGCATGAAGGAGCGGCGGCGGACGGGACGGGCCTCGCTCCTGTCCCCAATAAAGCAAAGGGACACCTAAGCCTCGCATTAAATGTGTCTTGTCCTGTAATGCTAGCGATAAACTCACAATACTGTAGCACTTTCCACCTCCTGTATGCCACTGTGGCAGCCCCTTTCGCCTATAAAAGGAGGCCCATGGCACACGGAGAGGGGATTCGGCTCTTTTGAACCCTCAGCACCCAGAGCTAGTTTGAGAGCTCAGGAACACTAATACATCCACCAAAGCAGGATCGTAGGGTTTTACGCATCTTTGCGGCCCGAACCTGGGTAAATCCTCCTTGTGTCATCTGTTAGTCCTGCTCTTCTCACGATCCCTGCACCTTGCAACCGTAGAAGGGATTCCAGTGATCCCATAGGTGTCGTTTCCCATCGACAGGATGTCAGAATCATTTGTTGACAACACCTTGCGTAGGCTTTGACCTATTGGCCCACATGTCAGCCTGCAAAAATGCGGAACATATTTAAGCCTTTTTTAGAGAGAGAAACATATTTAACCCATGTTTTCTAGAATTTACAGTCAATTTGCTAGGCTGGATGAACAAATAATGTAACGTCAATGTGGCCCACTAATTTGTTTTCTAAGAAATCACAACAGCTTTTCACTTTCTTGAAATACACGAATTTTTTGGGCTTGTTTTAAATATAATGATAGGTTAGACTGTGCAATTGGTATCACAAAAATAAATGGGAGTTGGACATTTTATTATATATAAAATTAGCTAATTAGCGAGTAATTGCTCAAAAGAAAAATGAGCGTGTTATTACATTGGTCCTTAAATCTTTGCAAATTTTGTGCGCAATCACCAGGATTTTGGTTGCCGTAACCTCGATTTTCCTTGCCAATTTCATTAAACATTTATTTTTATAAGTTGATAAGATGTGGGATATTTTAATAATGTATATATAAGTTTCTATTAAATATGCAATAATAATAATAATAATAATAATAATAATAATAATAATAATAATAATATATAATGTGGTTAGAAAGGAAAACATAAATTGGACCCGACATTCTTATTCTTATGTAGAGAAAAATAGAACAGATATCTGTGTTTTGTTAAAAAAGGATAAATTGGGCTGCCGGTGCTTAAGAAAAAATAAAACCCAGGCTGGGAGGCCCATAGGTCAGTACATACATGATGGACCCTAAAAATTAATTTCAAACCACGGTCTCGGTATGTCGTGGGCTGCGGATGTTAAAAAACATAACTTAGACTGAGCTGATACTTTTACGCCCTCTGAAAAATATGATACCTGCTATATCCCCGATACCCCTAAAGAACATCTCCCTGATGACACTCTTTGTTGTAATTTTTTTTATTTATTGACTAGGTTGACAAACCCGTGGGCCCCATCATCAATATACAATTCGGAGGAAGTTTTTTCAATGAGGCACTTGCTTGTGTACGTCCATGGACCTCGTAGGTCCTGACTGTGAGCCTCGCGACATACAGTCCTCTCCATATTCCTATCGTTGTTGAGCAAGTTGACAATGACAGAAGGTGGCGCCGCGGCAAATGCACAAACTGGAGGACGACGTCGTGGACACAGACGGGAACGAACCGGAGCCGGTGAACACGCCTTAGAGTAGTGAAAAAGCGCGCCTTCGTCCTTTTGAACATACCGCAGTAGCTCGGTGCATACAACCCTCTCACCCATAAGTTGTGTTGTTTGGGTTCGATTAGAACTGGTGCAGTTGAAAAATATCTAATTTTTTGCCTCAACTATTACTGACATGTGGGTCCTGCCATGTCATCTATACACACCACCTCCACCGCTTGCCAAAATTTCGTCCTAGTTTACTGTTGGTGCAATATCTGCCTACCTTGTGTTTTGGAGATTGTTGACAGAAATAGGTATAGACTAAATTGTTTGCTAGTGCACATAGAGAGAAAAGTCCAGATAGAAGAAAAGAAAATTTGTCTCCGGTGCTGAGTTCAAGGAACTTCACCGAAGCATATCTGCGCTGCAGAGAAGAATGAGCTATATCTATTGAAGTGATAGAGTTGAGAAGATTAGTGTGAAGAAATCAACCCCTCGAAAGTTTTCGGCTATAGCAAAGCTTTCTGTTTCGATACTGTCGTCCGAAGAAATTGACTGCAGCGATTGAAGTTGAAGACAAACTGAAGAAGTAGTATTCATTTAGTTTTTCTTCTCTCAGTCCTTTGAGTCATTGGACCTCTGTACTATTAAGAGGGGTATAGGTTCTCGATGCTTAGATTATCTGTGATACTTAGCTACAACCTATGAAAGATGCGAGAGAAATCTCTTTGTGCTCCGAGTAAATACTCGCCAGCAAGAGACTGTGATCTTCTTCGCTGCGAGAGATTTGCCTCGGACTGAGGAGTTAGCATTTCTTGTTGCTCAAGGAATGTTACCGTTGTGCTCAAATCCGACCATTGGAATCGTGTCGTTAGGCCATTGGCTGAGACCGATGTCCAATTTGGTCATTTCCCTTCTAGGAAGGCTGCGGCTACAAATAGCAACCCAGCTCCAACTTTATCCGTGGGCTGCTCCGCTTGAGATTTCTGAGAAGATTGATTCGAGTAACCCCTCTCCGAGTGATTTGAGTTTAAGATCCACCGAGAGAAAACCAAGAGTCCAAACTAGACAGTGGTTTAGCATCACAGTAGTTCTGAGTGAGAGTTCTTGTACCTATTACCCTTGAGAGCTGTGCACTCTCTAGACGAATAGGTTTGGCTTCGAGTGTTGAATAGTTGGTGTCTTCACCGAGCTTGATCTTCAGCAACAAAGAGTGATTGTGGTTCGCGAAGGTCAACCGAAGGTTTGGAGATCGTCGACAAGGATCTACCACGAGTGAAATCAACCTGAGTCTGATCAGCTCTGTGTTGAAGGAGAATAGGGTGAAGAGAGTTTATCTTCCATGTTAAGTCACAACCCCTCCAACGAGACATAGCCCTTTGGCAGAAGGGTGAACTGGTCTACCAAATCTCTTGGCGCCATCGAGCACCACATGTTTTATTTATTCTACCGTGTTTCATTCAGTAGTTTCCATTCATGCTCTGTGCTATTAGATTCTCTGATCTTTGTTTTGTTCTGTGTCTTTCATCCTGTGTACTCATGTTATTTACCTTCATATTCCTCGCCTATATCTCTTTGTTGATAGTTTGTATCCTTGTTCCAAGCATATCCCTCCGGTTGCATTTACTTCAGTTTTAGTTATGTTTTGCCTCATTTTGTTCCACATGTTTGCATGTTGCATAACCCTCATTGTAGTTAAACCCATTATCAATCAAGCTTGCTATGTTGTAAATGCTTTCCTTGATGAATATGCCTCTAACAAAGAATAATGATTCACTGTATATCTTTCAAATTCTATATTCCATTGCTGTGTTTGGATTAAGTTTCAAAGCTTTTGAAAGAAAATTTGAATCTCCCATTCACACCCCTCTGGTCGATATACTCTCGATCCTAACATTTACCCTGTTTTTTGCACACTCAACATTGTCTTGGCATTTTGAGAATAGCATATATTTTTGAGTGTGCATCATATGAAGATGTGCTATCAGCATGATGTTAACTTGTTGTTAGTCCATTTTCGACCATGAATAAATTTCCAACATTTTGTTATCCATGTTTGAAAAGTGTGTGTTGATTTAAATGCTCTGCCTCTGAAACATGCAGTTTCTTATCTGAAACTGAACCTTGCAATTTCTTCTCTGAAAATCACTTGGACAGGCAGCCATCGTTGGTGGTGGATTGGATGTCGCGCTTCTTTAATCCCACAACAGCGCGAGGGGGAAGAAGATGAAACTTCCATCCCAGGCCAACAGTTGGGAAATGGACCGAACTGGATTTAAGAGGGGGCGGGGGCACGACATGAGGCAGTGCCGCCGGCCCTTGAGCGGTAGCAGGCAGTCGGGCCGCACTGCTGGTTTAGGCAGCGGGAGAACAACCAGAGGGAAGATCAAAGAAGGACATCAGACGTGGATTATTTTTTTCAGTGGATGGCTCTCGTTGGCGTATTCTTTTACTTGCCTCTACACGATACAACTTGTATTTTTAGCCTCCTAGTCTGTGGTGAACTAGCAGCCCATTTGCTAGGCGGGCCAGCCTACAGAAAGAAACACTTGATTTTTCATCAAGGCCGAAAAACAATGTAGTAGTATGTTTTTTAGGCCAAAAACATTATCGCGGGGGTTGAGCGGGGAGGGGGAAGACTGAGCAAAAGGATAAAAAAGAGTTGACACGCCATTGCTACCCTAACAAGCAGGTGCCATTCTTCTCAGGAGGAAGGTCTGCCATGTGACACTCACACGTCACAATCCATGTTGGGGAACGCAGTAATTTGAAAAAAATTCCCATGATCATGCAAGATCTATCTAGGAGATGCATAGCAACGAGAGGGGAGAGTGTGTCCACGTACCCTCATAGACCGAAAGTAGAAGCGTTTAGTAACGCGGTTGATGTAGTCGAACATCTTCGCGATCCAACCAATCCAAGTACCGAACGTACGGCACCTCCGTGTTCAGCACACGTTCAGCTCGATGACGTCCCTCGTGCTCTTGAACCAGTTGAGGACGAGGGTGAGTTCCGTCAGCACGACGGCATGGCGACAGTGATGATGATGTTATTGGTGCAGGGCTTCGCCTAAGCACTATGGCGATATGATCGAGGTGTGTAACTGTGGAGGGGGTGTAATGCCCGGATAATTATGCTATAGTAAACCACTGTTAATGGTGCCATGTCATTGATTTTACTGTTGTTAAGTTCGCTTTGATTCCAAGTCGGTTCCAATTTCAAAAGTAAATAAAATAAAAAGAAAAGGCAACAAAAAAAGGAAAAGGGGGGAGGCCCCCGCCCCCTCACTAGGACAACCAGCCCCCAGACCCAGTCGGCCCACCTGGGCCGGTAGACCCCCCGACTAACCCTAGCCTCACCCCACTCTCTCCCCCACTACCTCGCTCCTCCCACTTCTCCCCTCCTATTTCGGGATCGACCCCGATCCCAACATCGCCCGTCGACGCCTGCGCGACCTTGGCGCGCCTCGACGCCGCCGTCCGTTGGATCGCCCGCCACCGCGCCAGACCTCGCCGCGGCGCCCCCTCTCCCTCGATCTGGACGCGCCGCCGCCCGGTGACCTCGCCTCGGTACTGACCACCTCGCCCGCACTCGCTGCCGAACGCCGCCACCACATCGCGCCGTCGCCGTCCGGTCGTCCACCACCGCCTCCTCGAGCTCGCTTTCGCACATCTGCAGCGCCGGTGAGGTCCCCTCCTTTGTTCTCCTCTTCTTCCCCTCCCTTCGCCATAGGCCGCTCGCGCCAGACGCGTCCTAGCTTCTGCCTGCGCGCCTTCGTCGGGCTCGCCCTGGCCTCGCTCGTGCCCGACCAACTTCGGCCACGCGCCTCGCCTCTGCCCGCTCGGGCTTGTCCCTTGGCTCGTCGTGGCTTCGCCCACCTCCTCCTCCCAGCGCCGCGCCGCCCCTGCCCTACAGCCCCGCCGCCGTCGTTGTTGCTTTGCCGTGCCGCACCCCGGTGGCCTCGCCCCGTTCCTCCGGTCGGGCTTGGCGTCACGCGGGTTGCGCCCGCCACCACGCCCGGTGGCGCCTAGCACCCGCACCCGGCGCCCGACATGGCCCCTTGGGCCTATGACACGGGGGGCCCGCCCCCAAAACGTTAAAAAGAAAAATAGAAAAAAAATAATAAGAATAATTAATTAGTAAATTAATTAATTAGGTAATTAATTAACTTAATTAACTCTCGTAATTTACCTAATTAACTTGATTAGTTAATTAAAACTGTTAATTAGTTGATAGTCTATGACAAAACGACCCCACACGTCAGTTTGACCAGTCAACGCTCTGTTGACTGCTGACATCATGATGACGTCAGGCTGGCGTCGTAATTCCAATTTTGAATTAATAATAATTTCAAAATATTATTAAAACTTTGAAAAATCATATAAAATAAACTGTAGATCGGATGAAAATGTTTTCTACATGAAAGTTGCTCAAAACGATGAGACGAATCCGAACACGCGGTCCGTTCGTCCGCCACACGTTCCTAGAATAGCAAACATGCAACCTTTCCCCTCCGGTTAATCTGTTTGACAAACGTCCGGAACCGGGAAAACTTTCCCGAATGTTGTTCCCCTTTACCGGTATTGTGTAGCACCGTGTTAGAACACGTCTAGCTCCGCCTGTTGTCCTGTTATGCTCTGGCTTGCTATGCATTTACTATTTTTCCCTCTTCTCTTCGGTAGACCCCGTGATGGTTGCCGATGCCGCTGTGATCGACTACTTCGACGACGACCCCTCCTTCTCGCCTGAACAACCAGGCAAGCCCCCCATTTGATCATCCCAATATCGCCCATTGCATTCTCTCATGCTTGCATTAGATTTTGCTTTTGTTATTGTTTGCTCCTATTCTGATCCATAGCCTGCTTTTGTAACCTACTCATTGTACCTTACCTGCTTATCCTAAACTGCTTAGTATAGGTTCGTTTGTGATCCATTAGTGACCCCCACCTTGTCCTTGTTGCCCCTGCTTCATCTTCGACGACTCGATCAATGTGATCAAGGCCCAGAGCCTGACACCTCATATCACATCACGCCCCTTTAGTTGCTCGACTCAGCAGAGCTACTACCGAGTGCTGAGGGTGATCCCTCATAACGCACTCCTGATGATAATTCTATAGTGTAGCTATTCGGTCGTGGTCATCGATGGTGGTTCCTCTTTCACCATTCCCGATACGGCTCTGTCGTGCAACACCTCAAGTGTGAACCTCAAGGGTGGATCCTCTTACGTTCACCTTGATGATTACATCGAGTGGAATCCTTTTGGGGTGATTCCTCAAGTTTTTCCCTTGATGTTTGGACACACGGTTACCTTGACTTTACTTGAGACCTTGGTGAAAGTCGTGTGGGCCCGGAGAGCACCCGCGAGATGGTTACGTGGCACGGCCGGGCATTCTAGGCCCTTGTCATAAGTCCACGAGACGGGGTGACAGGGTCACATTTGATCGTGAGTCTCTGCTCGTCTCCGCAAGCTAATAGTACACTCTGGTTTGGATATTTGTTCTGAGTTGGCCTCTGGACTTTACGCACCAACCACCACGCGAGAATAGTTATGGGCCTCGGCATCGTGGTATCAGCCGAAGCTTTGTCAGACGTCTAGTTCAGCAGGGTGGCACGGCTGGGCCGGCACCCCAGAGGTGGTGCCTAGGTCCGCCCTGCGCGCAATGACCCGGAGTGCAACGGGCGATGGGCCCAAACCCCAGAGTGCTTAGGAGGTAGACCAGCAGGGACCACTCTGCTGAGCCTAGGTAGGGATGTGACGTGTTGATTTTCCCAGGCCGGGCATTGACCCAGAAAAGTGTGTCCGGCCAGAGTAACCAAGCGTGTTGGAAAACATGGTGCACCCCTGCAGGGAAGATTATCTATTAATAGCCGTGTCCACGGTAACAGATGTTCAGACTTATATCCTGATCTTATACAACTATAAATGGATACTTGAGATACGTGGCTCCGGGAATGCTTTCTCGCAGGGAGTCGAGGAAGGATCTCTGGGCATTATGTTATAACATGTTTGTTAGTTAAACTCTTATTCTTTACTCTTCTACATGCTGCAAGATGCTCGGAGCTACTTGAAGATGCTAGTCTTTGATAGGCTAGGCCTTCGCCCTCTATTCTGGCATTCTACATTTCTGTCCACAGATTCAAACCTTTCATTTGCTACCAATGCATACTTAGTATAGATCTAATGCTTGTGAGTACTTTGGATGAGTACCCACGGTTGCTTTGCTACCCCTTTTCCCCCTTCTTTCTTCTTTTCGGTTGATGCAACCAGATGGTGGATCCTTGGATCCAGATGCCACCACCGACGGATACTACTACGTGGAGACCGCCGACGACCAGGAGTAGTTTAAGATGTCCCAGGCAGGAGGCCTTGCCTCTTCGATTGTTGATGTTCGTGCTAGCCTTCTTAAGGCATCCTTGTTTAACTTATGTCTGTTCTCAGATATTGTTGCATCCGCTGACTCTTGTTTATCGAGCTATGTATTCAAGCCCTCGAGGCCCCTGGCTTGTAATATAAAGCTTGTATTATTTTATTTGTGTCTAGAGTTGTGTTGTGATATCTTCCCGTGAGTCCCTGATCTTGATCGTACACATTTGTGTGTATGATTTGTGTACGATTGAATCGGGGCGTCACAAGTTGGTATAAGAGCCGACTGCCTGTTGGATCCCCCTTTCCAACTCCTTGGCCAAAGTTGAGTCTAGTCTTTGAAAAACTGTTTTACTAACATGGTTGTGTGGCTTACGGGCCCACGTTGCCATTGGGTGGTATTAGGATCTTTTATTCCTCGTCTATACTCTGGGACTCTGATCTCTCTTCTATTCGGGTTAAATGATTTTGCTAACTCTAACCTTAGGATCTCGTGATAACATCCATTCGGAGATTTGTATTATGCCTTTCTTGAATTCGGAGCCAGGATCTCCTTCACATTGTCCATGGGCCGCAGAAATCCTTCTATCGAGGGCACCCTACATTGTCCCCTGCAGATTCCTCGCTCTAGTGGTTTTCTCCGACGATGATGTAGCCCTTGCTATGTCCCATTGTTGTATCCCTCCATCGCATACAAGCGTGCCGCCTAGTATGTCTAGGATGATCCTCTTGTCCGAACTCCTACTAACAACGTGTATTTGGCTCTATATATGTATCTGTATGTCTTTAATGACTACTGTATACATACTATGCCTTTGCTCATTGTTCAAGTTACTTCATGAATGACTCCGTACACCTGCTCCACCCCTTGTTAAATTGTTCCCTGATGTTTTAGCAGAATGTCTGAGGATGCTCCACCTCCACCCTATATGGCCGCAATGATGCAGCAGTTTGAGCAGAATCGTCAGTTTATGACTGGAGTAATGGCTCAGTTTCCAAACCAGAATGCTCATCAACAGCCTGCCCCAATAACACTACAAGAATTCGTGCACCTCAACCCATCCATTTTCCGCAACTCCACCAATCCTATGGATGCTGATGATTGGCTTCATGACATCCTATTTGAGATGGAGTCAGCTAATGTTGCCCCTGCCAGTTACGCCACCTTTGCGACATTCCACTTGAAAGGTCCAGCTGCTCAATGGTGGGAAAGCCACAGGGGTATGCTGCCTGCAAAGACTGTAACCACTTGGCAGGAATTTCAGTTAGCCTTCCATGCACGACACATTCCTCGAGGTCTGATGGACCAAAAGAAGAAGGAGTTCCGCAAACTCTCACAGGGAACAATGAATGTGGATGAATATCAGAGGAAATTCCTTGAATTATCCCGCTATGCTGCGGATGACGTCTGCACTGAGGCTCGCAAGCAGGAGAAATTTCATGAAGGACTGCATCCAGATATAAAGCTCGCACTTGTTACTCATGATTGTGCAGACTTTGCGACACTTGTCAGCCAAGCTTTCTGAACTGAAACTGGTCTGACTGAGTACCAGGAGTCGCTCAAGCCTACTCGCGATGTTGGCCCATCCTTGAGTCAGCCTGCTCAGAAACGTCGAGTCTGGATCCCACACAATGTTCATCATCGACCTACTCCAACACCAAGGCCGTCTTATGTTGCACCTCGTCTTCCTCCGCCGCCGAGACTGCTAACGACTCAGGGTGGACAATCCAATGTTGTAGCTCCTCCCCATAATGATGGTTCATGCCGCAAGTGTGGACATCCAGGGCACCTTGGTATCAACTGCCGCCAGGGTCAACCCCAAAATGCTTCGCATCCTCTTGTTAGCCATGGGAAGGGCCGTCAAAACCACCCTGTCAGAAATTGTAGTGCCAGACCGCCTGCTATGAGTAGTGGTCATGTCACCCATGTCAAAATTGAAGAAGCTCATGAGTCCCCAAAAATCGTGATGGGTACCTGTCGGTGTCAAAACCGGCGGATCTCGGGTAGGGGGTCCCGAACTGTGCGTCTAGGCGGATGGTAACATGAGACAAGGGACACGATGTTTTTACCCAGGTTCGGGCCCTCTCGATGGAGGTAAAACCCTACTCCTGCTTGATTGATATTGATGATATGGGTAGTACAAGAGTAGATCTACCACGAGATCAAGGAGGCTAAACCCTAGAAGCTAGCCTATGGTATGATTGTTGTTCGTCCTACGGACTAAAACCCTCCGGTTTATATAGACACCGGAGAGGGCTAGGGTTACACAGAGTCGGTTACAATGGTAGGAGATCTACATATCCGTATTGCCAAGCTTGCCTTCCACGCCAAGGAAAGTCCCCTCCGGACACGGGACGAAGTCTTCAATCTTCTATCTTCATAGTCTTGGAGTCCGGCCAATGATGATAGTTTGGCTATCCGGACACCCCCTAGTCCAGGACTCCCTCAGTAGCCCCCGAACCAGGCTTCAATGACGATTAGTCCGGCGCATATATTGTCTTCGGCTTTGCAAGGCGGGTTCTCCTCCAAATTCCATGTGCTTGCCGAATAGTGTCCGGCTTCCTTATAAATGTTGCGCTCCTTGGCTTCCACGTCCAATAATGGCCCTTCTTCCATGTGTCGTATGAATGCGAAAAGCCAGGGTATTTTTACGTTTTACCCCCTAGCTGCGCGAATAAGCTGCCTATAAGAGAGGCGAGGATCTAGATCCGAATCACGCCATCCTCCTTCTGCGAGCACTCATCGAAGCGCCTCTGACAAAAATCCACTCCATCATGGACAGTCGACGCGGCTCCTCCTCTCGCGCTCCCAGCCCTCAGCCAGGAGATTGGAGGAGATGTTCAGTCCCGCATAGCGAGCTAGTGACGCTCCAAGCAGAGGGATACCTTCCCCCAGCCTTCATGGTTCCGGTTCGAGCCGGACTGGCCACCTACAAGGGTGGAAAGCAGGCGGAGAGCGTCCCCAATCCCTCCAAAGGAGAGCGGGTATGCTTCGTATCTTATCTAATAAGGGGACTCGGATTTCCCATACATCCATTTCTCCGGGGGCTCCTGGAGTTCTATGGGCTCCAGCTTCACCACCTTACACCTGCCTCCATCTTGCACATCGCGGGCTTTGTAGCCCTTTGCGAGCTGTTCTTGGGCATCGAGGCCCATTTTGCGCTGTGGAAGAGATTGTTTTGCCTCGTACCCCGTTCTCACGAGGGGTCGATATATCAAGTGGGCGGAGCCGAAATATGGCGCATCGCCGGGACCGGATACCTATCCGGAACCCCGAAGAAGGCGTCCGAAGACTGGCCTTCGGAATGGTTTTATATGGAAGACGCCCCACTGCCGGACCCAGTTCGGATCGGCCTCCCGGAGTTCAGCAACGCTCCTCTGAAGAAACGCCTGAGTTGGCGCCCGCGGAGCCCTCAACGGGAGAATGATAGGAGCGTCCAATATCTGATGGGCCGGATAAGGTTACTGGCTCATTCCGGATTGACCATGATTGGAGTCATGGCCACGTGCATCATGCGAGGGGTGCAGCCGCTCCAATATAGGGGCCACCCCATGTGGGATTTCAACGGGGAGAATGACGCCACCCGTCATGGCCGCAAGGGGCCGGGATCGGTTGCCGATCTGGTGAAGATCCTGTCCGGCTTGTACAAGGGGGAGAAAGAGGACTTCCTCCGCGCGAGTCCATTGAATGGATTCTCCATGAATAACCCTCGGAGCTGGGTAAGCGGACGTTTATCTATCCGATCCATATTTCCAAAGTTAAGTGTCTTACTTTGTGATTTCGACGCAGGAACTGCGGCGGGACGTAGAGGGCATACACAGCCTGACTCCACAACCCGAGGATCCGGGACGATCCCTTGATCCGGCCTCCGAAGAGGATCCGGACATAGAGGTGGAGCTGATCGATGGGGTGTTCCACCAACTTAGCATGGACAATGCTTTGGTCGCCATTACGGCCGACTACCCCGGTTTATCTCCGGCTTCCCAGGTAACTGTGACCGGAGTCCAGACATTATTACTCATCCATGCTTATTTCTGACCACCGTATACCAACGGTGCCCCGCAGGAGGTGCCTTTAAGGTGGGAAGCCGAACTCGCGGCGGCTGACCAACAAGGGTCAGTTCGGCCCAGCAGGCGGAAGAGGAGTGTGGCGCGAATCGAAACGTCGCCGCAACGGTATGGCGCACCACCGTATTTAAGGGAAAGATTCTTGGGAGGTATATTAACACTCATGATTTTTCCAGGAGAAAGAGCGCTCGCCGGACTGTGCCCGAAGAGGTTGCCAATCAAGCCTCCGCCAGCCAGGCTCCAACGCCTGGTCCAGAGGGGGAGGCGAACACAAGGCGTGAGCCGGATGCTCCTCCAACGGAGGATGCCGACAGGCTGTCCGCCACCAGGTCTGAGGTGGAGAGTGCCATGAATCACAGGCGCCGCCGGGCAGTTCTTCGTGACGCGTGTTTCTCCCCGGAGGTGTTGAATGCCTTTAATGCGGGGGACGCGCACCTTCGTGCCGCTCGAGATGGTTTAACCAAGGCCACGGAGCAGTATGTGAAAGACATACGGGTGAGGAATTTTAATAGTTATATATGCCAGTAGCCCCCGAGACTTAAAATAGTTAGAGTAACTGATTTAAGGATCATTTGTTATGCAGGATCTTACGGAGAAGAATACCCACCTGTCCCAGGAGCTTCAAGAGTGCAAGGCCCAACTTGAGGCCGCACTAGCCGCCGCAAGGGGAGCCACAAAGACCCCCTCTGGTAATACATACTTCGAAAAGATAAGTAGTTTATGAAGTGCGGCGTGTGTATAAGTCTGACAATAGTATTGCAGACAGTGCCGGACTAGATCCGGACAAGCAACATCTACTGCGCCAGCTGAAGGCCGGCGAGAAGGTGCTTACGAGGGTGCAGCAGGAGAGGAACAAACTCCAAGATGCCAACACCCAGCTGGGCGAAGAACTAAAAGATGTTCGGGTCCAGCTGTCTGACTCCGTAAAGGAGAATCGGCGGCTTCGTCGCGGCATTTACAGTAAGTGCTTGAGCAAACTCTTTTGAAAAGAAGAGTTCGGCGAGGAAGTCGATTGACAGAAATGTGTCTGTAGGTGTGCTCACAGGTCGTCCTGCGGAGGAAATGCCCGGTTCCACGGGTGACCTACTTCCCGAGCTGCTGCAACTGCACGAACGTGTTCGGCAGGCGATGAGCAGCGTCGCCCAGGCCTTATGGCCGTCCGTCTCCCTACCCGAGGGTCTTGGAGGGCTTGCAGAGAAGCTTCAGGGAGCACGGCAGCGCTTCCGTCTGTGGAAGATATCGGCCTGCCGTCAAGGCGCCAGGGAGGCCTGGGCCATGGTGAAGACGCGGTACACAAAGGCTGATCCAAACCATATGGCCGAGGTCGGACCTGTGGGGCCAGATGGGAAGGAGATCCCTGTGAGCTTAATGTACGGCCAAGTAGAGTTGGCCGCGAAGTATTCCCAACGGGACTGTAAACTAGACAGCCTGTTAGATGGGATTGAGGAGGAGTACAATCAGTCAATTTGACGATGTAATTTAAAATGACATGTAAAATGCCTTCTAGCCGGATTGTAGATCGTTTGTCTTTGCGGACCTTTTCGCTTCAACCTCGGGACCCAACAGTCCGGAGTGTGTCCGAATACCCTCACGGTTATGTAAAAACCGGGGCATGCATGGAGACCAGGCGTAGGGGTCATTAGTGCTTTATCAGACAAGTGCCCAACTAGTTATGTTATATTACATGGTTAGTAAGAAACATCTTCCAGGGAGAATAGTTCCGTTAGGGGTTCCTTTCCCTGGGAGGCATGCCCTAAAGTGCATGTCCGGACTGCGAAAAGAGCAGAAAAGCATCTGGGGGCAGATAAATAAGTAAGAAATCATCTTTCAAGTCACCGACCGAATATTCCCTTAAGAACGCTAGCTTTCGGCTTCACCCAGTCTGAGGTACACATCCGGCTGACCCGGCAGTAACAATCGCAGAGGTGCTCCCTTTACCTCCTAGCCGAACAATCGGGAACGTAGGGGTAAGCACAGGAGCCAGGCAACCCAGCTTGGCCAAAACTTAAGTCATATCGATGCATATAATGGTGAATAAAAGGTACATGCGGAAGTGTGACACATGTGTTGGGCATGAAGCCCGTATAAATAAGCTTCTGTTAAAGAAGCCCCCAGGTATAATGAGTGCGAGTAGCACGTCAAGTGTGTGCGAACAATGCGCAGATCAGCCCTCAAAGGCTTTACGAAAAAGGGAGCGAGAAAAAAGAGAGAAACAAAAGACAGCTAAAGTGTAAAATGTGGATGGAGGAAGGAGACGAATTCTGCGTCCGGCGCTAGGCATAGAATCTTTGGAGACGGGCTGCGTTCCATGGGTTCGGCTCGAGTCGGTTGTCCAATGCGTTTCGTAGACGGTATGCTCCGCCGGTCAGGACTTGGTCGATGATGAAGGGACCTTCCCATTTGGGCTTGAGTTTGTCCTTTTTCTTGTCCGGCGGGCGTAGAACTAGTTCGCCAACATTGTAAGTTTTGTCCCGTACTTCTCTGCTTTGATATCTTCGAGCCTGCTGCTGATAGAATGCGGAACGAGCTTTTGCCACGTCGCGCTCCTCTTCTAAGGTGTCCAAACTGTCCTGCCGATCCAACTCAGCCTCTCTTTCCTCGTACATGCGCACGCGAGGTGAGTCATGAATTATATCGCAGGGCAAAACTGCCTCTGCGCCGTATACCATAAAAATGGTGTGAATCCGGTAGTACGGTTTGGCATGGTCTGCAGCCCCCAGAGTACGGAGTCGAGCTCCTCCACCCAGTGCGTGTTAGATTCCGTGAGGGACCGCACTAACCTGGGTTTGATGCCGCTCATGATTAGACCATTTGCTCGTTCGACTTGACCGTTAGTTTGAGGGTGATAGACTGAAGCGTAGTCGAGCTTGATGCCCATATTTTTGCACCAGAGTTTAACCTCGTCGGCCGTGAAGTTCGTGCCGTTATCAGTGATGATGCTGTGGGGGACGCCATAACGGTGTACTACCCCAGATATGAAGTCTATCACAGGTCCGGATTCGGCCGTTTTAACTGGCTTGGCCTCTATCCATTTGGTGAATTTGTCCACCATGACCAATAGGTATTTTTGCTTGTGGGTTCCCCCTTTAAGGGGTCCAACCATGTCAAGCCCCCAGACCGCGAACGGCCAGGTGATGGGTATAGTTTTGAGGGCGGTGGGTGGCATGTGGCTTTGATTAGCAAAGAGCTGGCAACCGACGCATCGTTGGACTAAGTCCTGAGCATCTGCCCGGGCCGTCGGCCAATAAAATCCTGTACGGAAGGCCTTGCCTACAAGGGCCCGGGCTGCGGCGTGGTGCCCGCCGAGTCCGGCGTGAATTTCAGCCAGAAGATTTCGCCCTTCCTCTTCGGAGATGCACCTTTGAAGGACTCCGGTTGTGCTTTTCTTATAAAGCTCTCCCTCATGGACCTTGTAGGCTTTAGATCGCCGTACTATGCAGCGGGCCTCGTTTTGGTCTTCGGGAAGTTCCTGCCTAATTAAGTAGGCTAGGAATGGTTCCGTCCACGGGGCAATGACTGCCATTATTTCGTGGGCTGAAGGTGTTATTTCATTGGCTGAGCCACCGATTGTGTCAGAATGTTCAGTGTTGGGCGGTGCGGTTGGTTCCGGGTTGTTGTTTCCGGACTCCTCTTCCCATAATACGGATGGCTTAAAAAGCCGCTCCAGGAAGATGTTTGGAGGGACGGCGTCGCGCTTTGCGCCGATGCGTGCCAACACGTCGGCCGCCTGGTTATTATCCCGGGCTACATGGTGGAATTCGAGTCCTTCGAACCGAGCTGACATTTTTAAGACGGCATTACGGTAGGCTGCCATTTTCGGATCCTTGGCGTCAAAGTCTCCATTTACTTGGGATATTGCGAGGTTTGAATCCCTGCGGACCTCTAGGCGTTGAATGCCCATGGAGATTGCCATCCGGAGACCATGTAGAAGGGCCTCATATTCGGCTGCATTGTTGGAGTCCGTGTACATTATCTGAAGTACGTATTGGACTGTGTCTCCGGTTGGGGACGTCAAGACGACGCCAGCCCCCAAGCCGGCCAACATTTTGGAGCCGTCGAAATGCATGATCCAATTGGAGTATGCACCGTACTCTTTAGGGAGTTCGGCTTCGGTCCATTCAGCGATGAAGTCGGCCAAAACTTGCGACTTTATAGCTCGCCGTGGTTTGTAGGTTATGTCGAATGGTAGGAGCTCAATGGCCCATTTTGCAATCCTGCCCGTCGCGTCGCGGTTGTTTATAATGTCGTTGAGAGGTACTTCGGAGGCCACTGTTATCGAACACTCTTGAAAGTAGTGTCGCAGCTTCCGGGATGCCATGAACACCGCGTACGCTATCTTTTGATAATGTGGATACCGGGACTTGCATGGAGTTAAGACAGTGGATACGTAGTACACTGGTTTTTGAAGAGGGAATTTGTGTCCTTCTGTTTCTCGTTCGACGACGAGCACCGCGCTTACAACTTGATGTGTTGCCGCGATATATAATAACATTGGTTCGCCCAAGTTGGGCGCGGCCAGGACCGGATTTGTTGCCAATATGGCCTTTATTTCTTCGAGTCCGGCCGTGGCAGCATCCGTCCATTCGAAGTGTTCGGTGCGCCGGAGGAGGCGATAAAGGGGCAATGCCTTTTCTCCCAAGCGGGAGATGAAGCGGCTTAGAGCCGCCACGCATCCAGACAATTTTTGTATTTGTTTGAGGTCTTTTGGGATATCCAACTATGACAGAGCTCGGATCTTGGCTGGGTTTGTTTCAATTTCTCTACCGGATACAATGAAGCCCAAGAGCTTTCCGGCTGGTACGCCGAAAACGCATTTTTCCGGGTTGAGCTTAATGTCATATGCTCGGAGGTTGTCGAATGTGAGCCTCAAATCGTCTACTAGAGTTTCGACGTGTTTGGTCTTGACGACCACATCGTCTACGTATGCCTCCACTGTTTTGCCGATCTGGGTTGCCAGACATGTCTGAATCATGCGCTGATATGTTGCGCCGGCGTTTTTGAGCCCGAAGGGCATTGTGTTGAAGCAGAATGGTCCATATGGAGTAATGAATGCCGTTGCGGCTTGGTCTGTCTCCGCCATCTTGATTTGATGGTAGCCGGAGTATGCGTCGAGGAAGCACAATGAATCGTGCCCTGCGGTAGCATCGATGATTTGATCGATGCGGGGAAGGGGGAAAGGATCCTTTGGACAAGCCTTGTTAAGGTCTTTAAAATCGACACACAGGCGCCAGGATTTGTCCTTTTTTGGTACCATTACCAGGTTTGCTAGCCAGTCCGGATGTTTTATGTCTCTGATGAATCCGGCTTCTAATAGTTTGGCTAGCTCCTCTCCCATTGCCTGTCTTTTGGGTTCGGAAAATCGCCGAAGAGCCTGTTTGACTGGCTTGAATCCTTTTAGGATGTTTAGGCTGTGTTCTGCCAACCTGCGTGGGATTCCTGGCATATCTGAAGGGTGCCAGGCAAAGATGTCCCAATTTTCCCGAAGGAATTCTCGTAGTGCGGCGTCTACATCAGGGTTTAATTGTGCCCCAATGGAGGCCGTCTTTGTGGGGTCCGTTGGATGGACTTGGAATTTGACTATTTCGTCCGCTGGCTTAAAAGAGGTGGACTTGGATCTCTTATCGAGTATCACATCGTCCCTGTTCACCGTGGAGCGCAGCGCAGTGAGTTCCTCTGCCGCTAGGGCTTCGGATAGTGCCTCTAGGGCTAGTGCGGCTGTCTTATTTTCGGCGCGGAGTGCTATGTCCGGATCACTGACAAGAGTGATGATTCCATTGGGCCCGGGCATTTTAAGCTTCATGTACCCGTAATGGGGTATAGCTTGAAAAATTGTGAATGCCTCTCGCCCTAATAAAGCGTGATATCCGCTGCTGAACGGGGCCACTTGGAACGTGACCTCCTCGGACCTGTAATTGTCCGGCGAGCCGAACACCACATCCAGTGTAATTTTTCCTGTGCAGCGTGCTTCCCGACTAGGGATTATTCCTCTAAAGGTTGTGCTGCTTCGCTCAATGCGGCTCCAGTCTATTTCCATTTTTCGAAGGGTTTCCTCGTAGATGAGGTTTAATCCGCTGCCGCCATCCATGAGTACCTTAGTAAGACGAAAGCCGTCCACTATTGGACTGAGGACCAATGCGGCTGGTGCTCGGGCTGTTCGGAATTTAGGTTCGTCGCTGGCGTTGAAGGTGATAGCCGTGTCGCTCCATGGATTTATTGTTGCTACTTGGTAGACTTCGGCGAGGCTGCGGAGTGTTCGTTTCCGCATATTATTTGATGCGAAAGTCTCGAAGACTGTTAATACCGTACTGGTGCTGTTGGGCTGGTTCTCTGGGGCTAGAAGCTCTTCGCCACTTTTGGCCACCTGCCGTAGTATCCAACATGCTCGAAGGCTATGTGTTGGAGTGGCGCCCTCTGTACTATGGATTTTACAGGGTCCGCTGAGCCATCCCTCCAGTACGGTTCCGTGCCCTTTAGGGGTTTTTTTGCTTTTTGGTTTTTGTCCCAGGTGCCTGAGCATGATGCACCCTTTTATTTCGGACTAGGGTTGTGTTCGGAGCCGGATTGTCCCAAAACTTAGTTTCGGTTTTCCAGGCACTCTCCATCGCACAGTACTTTCGTACTATGGACGCCAGGTCGGCGAAGCGTGTAATTTCGCGACGACTTATGGCGTTCATGATTCCCTTGTCCGTGCAATTGTTGCAGAAAATTGAGATTGCGCTTTCCTCACGGCAGTCCTTTATCCTGTCCATAACCAGGAGGAATCTGGCCCAGTAATCATGTACTGTTTCAGCGGGCTCTTGCCAGATTTGAGATAGATCGCTTGTGTTTGGGTGGGCGGGTGGAATTAAGTTCGGAACCCCGCCCAATCTGAGGCTCAAGGGCCGAAAAGTTTCCGAATTTGGAAGCTTGGATTGCTGGATGTTGTCCAACGAATCTGGTCCGCTGCCTGACTTTAGGTTCAGTACTTGATTGATGTCCGTCCCTTCGTGGGAATCCGGCATGGAGGGATCAGGAATCCAGACATAACTGGTCTTTAATATAGAAGAAGAGTCGCCGCGTTGTTCCTCTACCACAGCAACGTGGTGGGTAGCCTGGGAGAGTTAATCTCTCTCAGATCGGCTTTAAGCCCAATCTGATCGTAGTCTGTAGCGACTCCCAGGGCGGCGATGCGATCCAAGAGCTCGTTTATGGAGGAGAGCTCCATCGGATCTAGCTGCTCGGCAAATTCCGAGTTGACGTGAAGATCGTTATTGATGACCCGAGAGGTCACTGTCGGAGCGGCGGCCGAACAGGCGGTCATAAGAAAACCACCTAGTCGGATAGTTTGGCCGGTGGCCAAAGCTCCCTTGGCAACGGTACCGTCTTTAAAGACGGGAAGAGGCATCCTTCCTGATTGCAACGGCACAGAGGAACTCTCAATGAAAGCACCAATGTCGGTGTCAAAACCGGCGGATCTCGGGTAGGGGGTCCCAAACTGTGCGTCTAGGTGGATGGTAACAGGAGACAAGGGACACGATGTTTTTACCCAGGTTCGGGCCCTCTCGATGGAGGTAAAACCCTACTCCTGCTTGATTGATATTGATCATATGGGTAGTACAAGAGTAGATCTACCACAAGATCAAGGAGGCTAAACCCTAGAAGCTAGCCTATGGTATGATTGTTTTTCGTCCAACGGACTAAAACCCTCCGGTTTATATAGACACCGGAGAGGGCTAGGGTTACACAGAGTCGGTTACAATGGTAGGAGATCTACATATCCGTATTGCCAAGCTTGCCTTCCACGCCAAGGAAAGTCCCCTCCGGACACGGGACAAAGTCTTCAATCTTCTATCTTCATAGTCTTGGAGTCCGGCCAATGATGATAGTTCGGCTATCCCGACACCCCCTAGTCCAGGACTCCCTCAGTACCCTTCGTGTTAATTCAGTGCCAGCTTCTGTTCTCTTTGATTTAGGAGCATCACATGCTTTCGTGTCCCAACAATTTGCTCGGCTACATGGGTTAGATATGGAAAATTTGCTCACTCCTTTAGCGATTCAATCTCCGGGATCCGAGTGGCAAACAACAACGTTATGCCCTCGCAACCAAATCGATATTGGAGGTCTACTTTTTCCGGCTTCTCTCTTTGTACTCGGACCTTCCAACATAGACATCATTCTTGGTATGGAATGGTTGACCGCCCATAATGCTTTGATTGAATGTGCTACCAAGACAGTCCAGCTCACTCACCCTTCTGGCCAGACAGTCCAACACTCAGCCCGCGCAGCTCAGGATGCCGAGAATCAGATATATGTTCTGAATGCATTAAATGCTTCACCTCTTGAGGGCATAGAGAACATTCCAGTTGTTCATGATTTCAAAGATGTCTTCCCAGAAGAACTTCCAGGAATACCCCCTGCTAGAGCTGTTGAATTCATCATAGACTTGAAACCGGCCACAACTCGTATTGCCAAGCGACCCTACAAGATGCCGCCACATGAACTCCTTGAACTTAAGGAGGAAATCGACAAATCTCTTCACAAGGGATTCATTCATCCTAGTTCCTCTGCTTGGGGAGCACCTTCTCTCTTTGTCAAGAAGAAGGATGGTACGAATTGTTTGGTCCAAGATTACCGACCTATCAACCATGCAACAATTCAGAACAAGTATCCGCTTCCCAGAATCAATGATCTATATGATCAACTTGCTGGCTCCTCAGTATTCTCTAAACTTGATTTGAGGTTGGGTTACCATCAGATTCGGGTTCGTAAAGAGGATATTCCCAAGACCGCCTTCGTTACTCGCTATGGTTCATACGAGTACACCGTCATGTCCTTTGGTTTAACAAATGCTCTAGCGACATTCTCTCGTCTGATGAACTATATATTCATGGAATACCTCGACAAGTTCGTCGTGGTTTATTTGGATGATATCCTTGTATACTCCAAGAATAAAGCAGAACATGTTGAACACCTTTGACTTGTTCTGGAAAAACTTCGAGGGCATCAACTGTATGCTAAGTATTCCAAGTGTGAATTCTAGCTTCCTGAAGTGACCTATCTTGGGCATGTCATCTCCAAGGATGGTAGTGTCGTCAACCCCGAGCAAGTTCAGGCTATTCTCAATTGGACTCCTCCGAAGAATATCAAGCAAGTCAGAAGTTTTCTCGGACTCGCCAGCTATTGCCGTCGATTTGTCGAGAACTTCTCCAAGATTGCCTAGCCCCTGACTGGTCTTCTTCACAAGGGCGTCAAGTTTGATTGGACAGAAAAGTGTTAGGAAAGTTTCCAAGCACTCAAAGACAAGCTGACTTCTGCCCTAGTGCTTGCTCCGCCAGATACTAAGAAGGATTTCGTCATTTACTGCGAGGCTTCACGACAAGGATTAGGCTGTGTCCTAATGCAAGAGCGCAGAGTGATTGCCTATGCCTCTCATCAATTGCACCCTCACGAAGAGAACTACCCAGTTCATGACCTCAAGCTTGTTGAAGTCATACATGCACTAAAACAGTGGCAACATTACCTTCTCGGTAATCGTTGCGAGATCTTCACCGACCAACAAAGTCTGAAGTATCCGTTTACCTAGCTAGACCTGAACGTCCGTCAGCAGAGATGGATGGAAACCGTAGCAGCCTTTGACTTGGGCATTTCTTATACACCAGGCAAGGCTAATGCAATGGCTGATGCTTTGAGCCACAAGTCATATTGCAATCACCTCGAGGTTCAAAAAGTTCATCCCTCGCTTGTTGAAGAATTCAGAAAGCTGAACCTCCATATTGTTCCTCCTGGTGCACTTGCACCCCCTCCTCTAGAATTCTGCAAGATGAACCTTCGCGTTGTTTCCTAGGGTTCCCTCAATACCTTGATTGTCGAACCAGATCTCTTGGACTCCATCAAGAGAATTCAGTGATATGACTCTCAAGTTGAGAAGATTAAACGCTAGCTCGCAGAAGGAAAGCCCTCATTCTTCACTGTTACTGATGATGACACTTTGTACTTCAAAGGCCGCCTAGTGGTGCCGTGTAAGGAGAAAAACCTGGATATGACTAAGGAAGTTATGAAAGAAGCTCATGATACGCCTTTGTCTATTCATCCCGGTAGCACCAAGATGTACCAAGACATTCGTCAGAGATTCTAGTGGTAAAATATGAAGCAAGACATTGCTCGTTATGTTGCTGAACATGACGTGTGCTGTCGTATCAAAGCAGAACATCAAAGGCCTGCTGGAACACTGCAACCTATCTCTATTCCTGAATGGAAATGGGACCATGTTGAAATGGACTTTGTCATTGGTTTTCCCAAATCACAGAAAGGTAATGATGCTATTCTTGTCGTCATTGACCAGCTTTCCAAGGTTGCACACTTTTTGGCCGTCAAAGAAACGCTAGCAACTCTCTATATGTCCAGAATTGTTTCGCTACACGGTATTCCGCTGGTAATCAGCTCAGACCGTCGCAGCTTATTCACTTCAAGATTCTAGGTAAGTTTTCAAGAAGCTACGGGAACTCATCTGTCATTCAGCACCGCTTTTCACCCTCAGTCTCAAGGACAAGTTGAACGCGTCAACCAAGTTCTCGAAGACATGCTTTGAGCTTGTGTTATTTCCTTCGGCAAGAAATGGGAGGAATCTCTCCTGTATGTCGAGTTCTCCTACAACAATAGCTATCAAGCTAGTCTGAAGATGGCCCCCTTTGAAGTGTTATATGGACGAAAGTGTCAAACCCCTCTGAACTGGTCAGAAATTGGGGAATGTCCACTCTTTGGTCTGGATATTATCCAACACGCCGAAGAACAAGTTTGCATCATTTGCGAGAATCTCAAGACCGCTCAGTCACGTCAAAAGAGTCAGTATGACCGTCAACATAAAGACATGGTCTATCAACCTGGCGAAAAGGCTTATCTTCGAGTCACACCAATGAAGGGTGCCAACCGATTCGGGATCAAGGGCAGGCTAGCTCCTCGCTATATTGGTCCATTCACTATTCTTGAAAGGCGTGGAAAAGTGGCATACCAGTTGGAGCTTCCATCGAACCTTTCTCAGGTTCACGATGTGTTCCACGTGTCACAACTCTGCCACTGCTTCAAGGACCCAATCCGAGTAGTGGATCATGAAGTGCTCGAGTTGCAATAGGACTTCTCCTATAAAGAGCATCCGGTCTGCATTCTCGACCAAGCTGAACACCGCACACGGCAGAAGGCGATAAAGTTCCTCAAGGTCTAGTGGTCGCATCACTCTGAAGACGAAGCCACTTGGGAACGCGAGGATCGCCTGTGTGATGAATACCCTGCTTTGTTTCCTTCTACCTCCTAAATCTTGGGACGAGATTTCTTGTAGTGGAGGAGGGTTGTAACACCCGGATAATTATGCTACAGTAAACCATTGTTAATGGTGCCATGTCATCGATTTTACTGTTGTTAAGTTTGCTTTGATTCAAAGTCGGTTCCAGTTTCAAAAGTAAATAAAAGAAAAAGAAAAGGCAACAAAAAAAGGAAAAGGGGAGAGGCCCCCGCCCCCTCACTAGGCCAACCATCCCCCAGGCCCAGCCGGCCCACCCCGGCCGGTATACCCCCCACTAACCCTAGCCTCACCCCACTCTCTCCCCCACTACCTCGATGTCGGTGTCAAAACCAGCGGATCTCGGGTAGGGGGTCCCGAACTGTGCGTCTAAGGCTAATGGTAACAGGAGGCAGGGGACACGATGTTTACCCAGGTTTGAGCCCTCTCTATGGAGGTAATACCGTACTTCCTGCTTGATTGATCTTTATGATATGAGTATTACAAGAGTTGATCTACCACGAGATCGTAGAGGCTAAACCCTAGAAGCTAGCCAATGATTATGATTGTTCTTGTCCTATGAACTAAACCCTCTGGTTTATATAGACACCGGAGGGGGCTAGGGTTACACAGAGTCGGTTACAGAGAAGGGAATCTACACATCCGAACTGCCAAGCTTGCCTTCCACGCAAAGGAGAGTCCCACCCAGACACGGGACGAAGTCTTCAATCTTGTATCGTCATAGTCCAACAGTCCGACATAAGCATATAGTCCGGCTGTCCGAGGACCCCCTAATCCAGGACTCCCTCAGTAGCCCCTGAACCAGGCTTCAATAACGATAAGTCCGGCACGCAGATTGTCTTCGGCATTGCAAGGCGGGTTCCTTCTGCGAATACTCCAAAGTAGATCTTGAACACAAGAATCATGTCCGGCTCTGCAAAACAAATTCCACATACGACCGTAGAGAGTACAATATTCCACGAGTCTAATCTGCTGACAACTTTTTCACAGTGTGACATCACGTCGTGGCCCGGTCATTATTCGAACCATTTTCTCAACCTGCTACTGCACACCTTGCGAGGCAGTTTTATTGGCACGTCTTGTCGAAGCAGAGATCGTGTCCCCTTATCACGGGATTCTCATCAATACGGGTGTGGGTAACCCAACCGCGCCATCGACGCGGCACTTGGGGAATAAGTGAGTTTCCAGGGAAAGTGGGGAGGCGCATGATTTTTGCTGCCTTTATAAAGAGACAAGGATTCCCCTTTTTCACCCCACGCCTTCTTCTTCCTCTGCTCATCCATTCCCCCTCGCTCGAGCTCTAGTGCCCAAGCATTCGCCTTCTCCACCCACAAAGGCCCTCCAAAAATGTCAGGATCTGGAGCAGGAGGCAAGTGGATGGCCTCTACCATCGAGGAGAAGGATATCAAAAAACTACGGGAGGCCGGGTATCTGGCCAAGAAGATCGGCCACCGCCTCCCGACGGCGGGACAGATTGTCCCCACTCCGGAACCCCAAGAGAGGGTTGTATTTCTCCCTCACTTTTTCCGCGGGCTAGGGTTTCCCCTCCACCCATTCGTTCGCGGAATTATGTATTACTATGGGATCGACTTTCACGATCTATCCCCCAATTCCTTCCTCAACATCTCGACATTCATCGTCGTGTGCGAGGCCTTCCTCCGCACCTCTCCACACTTCGGATTATGGCTGAAGAGCTTCAATGTGAAGCCCAAGGTGGTGAGCGGCGAGCACGCCGAGTGCGGCAGAGCCATGGTAAGCATGATGCCCAATGTCGCATGGCCCTCAGGTACCTTCAATGATTCCGTCAAAGGGTGGCAACAATAGTGGTTCTATGTCACTGAGCCACGCGGTGCAAAGTGGGCCGCACCCCCCGAATTCCGATCCGGAGCTCCATTGCGGCTTATGTCCTGGCCCAAGAAGGGCCTGAACTGGTCTTCGCCAGATGAGTTGTCCATGCTCCAGACACGTGTCAAGGGTATGGAAGACAAGAATATCAAACTCGTCAACGTAGTCCAGGTGATGTTAGTTCGCCGGATTCTCCCTTGTCAACACAGGGCTTGCAATTTATGGGAATTCGACCCGGCCAAGCAGCAGACCCTGCTAGGGTTCTTTGGCTCATCACACAAAGACATATGGAAGGTGTTTCTTAAGTCCGGCAAATCATGGCCGGATTTAGCCGAGGACCGTTGGTACCAACTGTCCCGACCCGCGAGTTCGGTAAGTCTTCGTATGTTGGCAAGTCATATGCTTTATCGGCATAATCCAAGGGAAACGCTTAATGTATTCCCACAACTCTCCTAGGGCTGGACGAAGAAGGCGGGGCGGATCTACTGCCCGGCTTGCTGCCAGAAGAACCAGCCGGCCCACTTCTGACGAAGATGCTGGTCCCGGCGCCTTATAAGGCGCCAAAGAAGAAAGCCGAGAAAGGGGCCAAAGAGACCAGGGGCGGCCTTCGTCGCCAAGGCACCTCGGACACAATATCTGAAGACTCGGAAGCCCGCTCTTCCTCCAGAGAGGACGAGGAAGAGGAGGAAAGCCGATCCCCCCCCCCCCCCCGCAAGGGGGAGGAAGAGAAGGACGGCCTCCACACACTTGGAGGCAGAGTCGCCTAAGAAGGGTAAAAATCCCCTTCCGGAGGAATCCGCCACCGCCACCGATAGCAGCCCAGAGTGGGATCCCAGGGTCCAGCCCCTGGTGAAATCGTGAGTATATAAAATATAAAACCCGGACATGTTTGTGTATCCAGACTCACTATCATACATCGTTTAACGCATTGCATCATGTCTTTTTTGCAGTCCGGGTAGGTCCCGCACCGAACAATCCTCATTAGAGGATTCACTGGGCTCGGATGCTATGGACAGCGGGACACCCCCGACGACCCCCTCCCTGAAACACGTGAATGACACCAGCGTATCATCCCAAAGGGACCCATGCCAAGGAGGAGGTGGCAAGACCGTCAAGGCGGCGCCACGGGGTCAAACCTCGGCGGCCGGACACACGGGGGAAAAGGCTCCTATGGACACCAACAGCGGGGGCTATCTTGACTTCGGCCCCCAGCCGGACACAGTTCCGGAGACAAACACAGCTCCGGAATCAGGCATGCAACCTCCCTCAACAGAAGGGGTACACCTGTTCCACCGGCACCCTCTGTTCAAACAGAGGAGCCGGATATCTTATCAGCGGTGCTGAAGAGCGCCTCCATCGTTGAAGAACACCATACCCTTATGGGTGCGGTCATTGAGAAGATTCAGTCTGCCGAAAGTGGGCTGACTGAAGCCTGCATCAGCCTTATAACGGGATTTGAGGTATGTTGTGAGGTTTCAAAGAGTGTCATAGTATAGACAGTAGCCCCTGATACACTGTTTGGTGTTCGAAAGAAAGAACCGGGTAGAGGATCAAATATATGTTCGCAGGAGACTTACCTTGTGGTACCTCTCCCTCTTTTGTTTTTTATAAGCAGGCGTCTATAGTAACTGCCGCCTCTCATGCTGCAGAAGTATCCGGACTGAAGTAGAGTCTGGAGTGGGCCGGAGAAGAACTCGGCCAAGTGAAGAAGCAGGTGGAGGATAGCCGAGGTATGCAAAAAAACCTTGTTCGCATTCAGCGTGAATGAATAATTGAGTATGACAAAAATAATTCATGACGTGCTCCAGGAGCGACGACCGAAGTCAAAGCTCTTAGGAAAGCGGTGGTCGAGGATGAGAAGAAGGCGGCCTCAGAGCAGGAACTTCATGAAAAGCACGAGGCCAGGGTTGTTGAAGTTCAGCAAGAGCTCCGAGAGGCCGTGAAGAAATGCGAGACCTTGGAGCAGAGTTTAACGGAGAAAGAATCTGAACTCACCAAGGCTTGTCAAGCCGCACACGATGCCCAGAGCGAAGCCCAGGGTGCCCTGGAGGAAATCCAGGAGGCCAGAAAGATCGCGGTAGGTAAGGCTTTGTCTATGCAAAGCAAATGTTTAAAGGGAGAAAGTTGCGTTACTAATTTGAATTCGGATTTCTCCAGGGGTGTTTGCGGAACTGCCGTGCAGCGTATCTGATGCCGCACAATTCTACCGAGCCGAAGAAAGGAGCACCATGGAGAAGCTCTTCTTGTCGCAGTATCTAGCTCCAACCCGGTGCCCTTTGCCGATCAACTTAAACAGCTAATCGGCTGCATAGGGCTGCCGAACTAGCCATGAAGGATTTAATTATCCGGCTATGACCCGCTGAGGCGATTCCCAGCAGCTACTTCGGTCTCGTGAAGTGGCTTGTAAGTGCCTGCCCTCGACTTGAAGTCATAAAGCGGTCGGTCTGTATGGAAGGTGCGTGAATGGCCTTCGCCCGTGCAAAGGTGCACTGGGCGAAGATGGATGCTGAAAAGCTGATGACCGAAGGACCGCCTGCGGGGAAGGAGCACCGCAAGCCCGAGTTATATTATGACAATGTCCTGAAAGAATCCCGCCTTGTAGCGGAGCAATGTGCCAAGGATATTATATTCCCATGAATACATTCATCTTATCCTATGTAATGTTTGAACAAGGTCATTTATATGATATAATGCCTGTTATTTACGAGTTTTACCTCTTGTGTGGCCGTTTTTTATATATTAATCCTGGGAGTTGGCCAGTCGTCGGCTTCTACCCCCATGTAAGAAGTACGGGGGTGTTCGGATAAACATGAGCACTCTTTACCCCAGTTTTGGGTCCCTGAAGGCGGTGTTCAGCGCAACGAACCAGGCAATCGGACTATAAGGCTTTATCACCCTCACTTAGCCATAGGAGTTTGACAAAAGAAAGCTAGGCGCAGCCCCTGGTGTTCGGAAGACCGCACTAGGGGCTCTATAAGCACCTGATCGGAAGAAAAAGCCGATCCATCGCACGTTGCATTAGTTGTCGCATAATGCGAAATAAATCCTTAAAGATTTAGCAACCTCTCAATCAGCTGACCAGCTCCCGCCGTATCATGATAGTCAGTTTTTTGCTTTCTCTACTGAGGTGCTCGTCCGAAAGAACCGAGACACAATCGTAGTAGTTCCCCCTTTACTACCCTAGTCGATATAGTGGAACGTAGGGTAGCAAGCATAGGAGCCGGGCAACCCAACTATTGACCCAAGACATGATTCGGAGCCGATGCATATAATGCTATAAGTTCGGGGTGCCAAACGACCGTGAAGGTATTCAGACTTTATTGTCGTATTATGGGTACAACAAGGCCCCTGGCATATTAAGGCATATTGTAGTGTACGGATGCCATTTGAAAAAGAATATCAATAAGAAAGAACAGCAAGTAAGCGTCATATAAAGCCACATGCTGTAGTTGACTAATATGTTGAGGCATACGAGTACAAGTAGTGCGATAAAAAGAAATATGACTTCAGAACCTGCTGAGACCAGGGAGGGGGGCTGTGTGCGGATCCGGATAATAATCGGATGTCCATCAAGGGGAATATCTAGGGATTCCCCTATGCATTCGAGTTGTTTCCCTTCTTGGTATGTTCGTCCCCTCATGGGTCTGGTCGCCATGTCGCCAGTGATGGCCTACACAAAAGTGGACCTGCAAAGAAAATCTGAAAAATGTTTGTTTGCCACGGAGCGGTTAAGCTGCGTTGTGTGGCCTAACCTGGCTTTGTCTCCGCCTACTGCCGGAGTGGTTAATTGAGCTCTTGATGAGCTGGGCTATCCTTCCGCGGAGTATCTCGGACTCTTTTGAAATTGTCCGGGAACCTGGCTGTCGAATGAAGGTTCGGTTGAAAAGTGCCACTCTGCACTTCTACTGTTAATGCGGCGGTGTGCTCTTCAGTACAGAGGGAGTGTTCGGCTTTGCCATTAACTGTTATGACGCCGCGTGGACCGGGCATCTTGAGCTTAAGATAACCGTAATGTGGCACCACATTGAATTGAGCAAATGCGGTTCGTCCGAGCAGTGCATGATAGCTACTGCAAAAGGGGACGATATTAAAGATTATCTCTTCATTACGGTAATTATCCGGGGATCTGAAGACTACCTCCAGAGTGACGGAGCCTGTACAGCAGGCCTCCACGCCTGGTATAACACCTTTAAAGGTGGTTTTAGTGGGTTTGATCTTTGAAGGATCGATACCCATCTTGCGCACCATATCCTGATAAAGCAGGTCCAGACTGCTGCCTCCGTCCATAAGGACTCGTGTGAGGTGGAATCCGTCAATTATTGGGTCAAGGACTAGTGCGGCTGAGTCGCCCTGACGGATATTGGCTGGATAATCCTTGCAGTTGAAGGTGATCGGGCCAGACGAGCATGGGTTAAATTTTGGGGCGACTGGCTCCGCTGCGTCGACATCCCTAAGTGTGCGCCTCCGCTCCCGCTTGGGAATGTGGGTGGCGTTTATCATATTCACCGTTTTAATTTGCGGGTGAAACTTCTTTTGCCCTCCTGTGTTCGGTGGCCTGGGCTCCTCGTCGTCGTCCTTGCTTTGCGACCCCTTCTCCTTGTTTTCGGCACCTGACTTGCCGGCTTGTTTGAAGACCCAGCATTCTCTGTTGGTATGATTGGCTGGTATACCTAGGGTGCCGTGAATTTGGCATGGATGGTCGAGTATACGGTCCAGACTGGACGCGCCCAGACTGTTTATTTTGAATTGTTTCTTCCTTTAACCGGTATTAGAGTTGCTAAATCCGGCATTGATGGTCGTGTCTTCGGTGTTGTCGCCATTATTTCGATGCTTGTGTTTGCTACGTTGGGGCTTGCCGTTGTTATCTCTTGGTTCAGAAGCCCCAGCCTTGCTTGAGGCGATGTTGCTACGAGCTAGCCAGCTGTCCTCGCCCACACAGAAGCGGGTCATGAGTGTCGTGAGGGCTGCCATGGATTTCGGCCTCTCTTGGCCAAGGTGTCGGGTGAGCCACTCGTCCCGGATGTTATGCTTAAAGGCCGCTAGGGCTTCGGCATCCGGACAGTCGATGATTTGGTTCTTTTTAGTTAAGAACCAAGTACAGAATTTCCTGGCTGACTCTCCGGGCTGTTGGGTTGTGTGACTTAAGTCATCAGCGTCTGGTGGTCGCACACTAGTGCCCTGGAAGTTGTCAAGGAATGTGTCTTCCAGGTTCTCCCAACTGCCAATGGAGTTTGCCGGCAGATTATTCAGCCAATGCCGAGCTGGTCCCTTGAGTTTTAGTGGGAGGTACTTGATGGCATGTAGATCATCACTGCGGGCCATGGGGATGTGGAGAAGGAAATCTTCAATCCATACTGCAGGGTCTGTTGTCCCATCATGTGGTTCGATGTTCACGGGCTTAAACCCTTCTGGGAATTCATGCTCCATTACTTCATTAGTGAAGCATAGGGGGTGTGCGGCGCCTCTATGCCGGGCTACATCGCGACGCAGTTCGGATGAGACTGGTCTGCTGTATGCAGCCCGGACGGATTTGTGTTTAGTATTTACGGCTTGGCGGTCATCATCACGCGTTGGTGCGCGCCCCCGTGATCCATAGATTGATCTTGACTGTCCTGCTTTGTTTTTCAATTCGTCTCGCAGGTCATGCGTGTAGCCCCGGGCCTTCGTGATTTTGTTTCTTTGGCGACGGGGTGTGGGCTGGTGTTCGGGCTGATATGCCGCTTTGTCTCGGCCACGACGTGGTCGGTTCGCCGCATCCTACGCTGGTAGTATAGGCTCTAATGCCTCGTCCTCGAATTGAGGTAACAACCTGCGCCTCGGGTAGCTTTTGGTTGGGCGCTCGAGTCCGTAATCCTCGGCCGCCAGGACCTCAGTCCATCTGTCAGTTAGCAGATCTTGATCAGCTTGAAGCTGCTGCTATTTTTTCTTCAGGCTCTTTGCAGTGGCTATAAGCCGGCGCTTGAAGCGTTCCTGCTCGACGGGGTCCTCGGGCATGATAAATTCTTCGTCACCAAGGCTCGCCTCTTCTTCGGAGAGGGGCATGTAATTGTCATCCTCCGAGTCTTCATCTATTGCCTGTTCATCAGGGCTAGCTTGCCCATCCTCCCATCCGGCCTGCTCGAAACTTGGCTGGGCGGGATTGTTTTCGTCTTCGGCATCATTCGAAGTGCTATTGTCTCTTGTGTCGGTATCGCTGTTTTTGCTATGGCGGGGTTTGGAGCAGCGCCGCTGACATTGGCGCTTAGGTTGCGTCTCAAGAGGATCATCCTCCGTCGAATCCTTTTGACCCTCGCCATTGTTTTCTTTGGGTGTGTCCACCGTATATATATATATATCATATGATGAGGTTGCTGTCCAGCGCCTGATACGTCTCCAACGTATCTATAAATTTTTATTGCTCCATGCTACTTTATCTACTGTTTTAGGCAATATTGGGCCTTATTATTCACTTCTATATTATTTTTGGGACTAACCTATTAACCGGAGGCCCAGCCCAGATTTGATGTTTATGCCTATTTCAGTGTTTCGAGGAAAAGGAATATCAGACAGAGTCAAAACGGAATGAAATCAACTGGAGAAGTTAATTTTGGAAGGAAACCCACCTTATGGACTTGGACCCCATGTCAGAAGATACGGCAGGTGCTCACGAGGGTGGGGGGCACGCCCACCCCCCCGGGTGCGCCCCTACCTCGTGGGGCCCCCGTAGCTCCACCGACGTACCCCTTCCACCCATATATACCTACGTACCCTAAAACTCCCAGAACAGAAGATAGATCGGGAGTTCCGCCGCCGCAAGCCTCTGTAGCCACCAAAAAACTCTCGGGAGCCCGTTCCGGCGCCCTGGCGGAGGGGGATCCCATCACCAGTGGCCATCTTCATCATCCCGGTGCTATCCATGACGAGGAGGGAGTAGTTCACCCTTGGGCCTGAGGGTATGTACCAGTAGCTATGTGTTTGATCTCTCTCTCTCTCATGTTCTCTCTCGTGTTCCCTCTATGGCACGATCTTGATGTATGCCGAGCTTTGCTATTGTAGTTGGATCTGATGATGTTTCTCCCTCTCTACTCTCTTGTGATGAATTGAGTTTCCCCTTTGAAGTTATCTTATCGGATTGAGTCTTTTATGAGAACACTTGATGTATGTCTTGACGTGATTATCTGTGGTGACAATGGGATGTCATGTGCCACTTGATGTATGTTTTGGTGATCAACTTGCGGGTTTCGTGACATTGGGAACCTATGCATAGGGGTTGGCACACGTTCTTGACTCTCCGGTAGAAACTTTGGGGCACTCTTTGAAGTACTTTGTGTTGGTTGGATGAATTTGAGATTGTGTGATGCATATCGTATAATCATGCCCACGGATACTTGAGGTGACAATGGAGTATCTAGGTGACATTAGGGTTTTGGTTGATTTGTGTCTTAAGGTGTTATTCTAGTACGAACTCTTTTATAGATCGATCCGAAAGAATAACTTTGAGATGGTTTCGTAACCTACCATAATCTCTACGTTTGTTCTCCGCTATTAGTGGCTTCGGAGTGACTCTTTGTTGCATGTTGAGGGCTTGTTATATGATCTATCTATGTTATTATTGTTGAGAGAACTTGCACTAGTGAAAGTATGAACCCTAGGCCTTGTTTCCTACCATTGCAATACCGTTTATGCTCACTTTTACCACTTGTTACCTTGCTGTTTTTATATTTTCAGTTTACAAAAACCTATATCTACTATCTATTTTGTACTTGTATCACCATCTCTTCGCCGAACTAGTGCACCTATACAATTTGCCATTGTATTGGGTGTGTTGGGGACACAAGAGACTCTTTGTTATTTGGTTGCAGGGTTGCTTGAGAGAGACCATCTTCATCCTACGCCTCCCACAGATTGATAAACCTTAGGTCATCCACTTGAGGGAAATTTGCTACGGCCCTACAAATCTGTGCACTTGCAGGCCCAACAATGTCTACAAGAAGAAGGTTGTGTAGTAGACATCAGCGCCCTGTGGGCGGTGGTTCCTGTTCTTCTCCGGCATCGTCGTTCATACCGTCAATGTCTTCGGAGTCAAAATCAAGCATGTCGGTTAAGTCGTCGATAGTGGCTATTAAGTGGGTGGTGGGTGGGTAACAAATTCCTTCATCGTCCGCTTCCCCCTCAAGTCGGACATTGTCCGGCCAAGAGTTTCCTGACAAGGAGAGAGATTTTAATGAGTTTAGCACGTCGCCCAAGGGCGAGTGCTGAAAGATATCCACGGAGCTAAAATCCATGATCGGTGCCCAGTTAGATCCGATGGGCACGGATGCACGCGGTTTGAAGCCTAAGGCCGGAGACGAGTCCGAGGGTCCAATGACGCAGACCTCATTGGAAGTGTGATCTGTGTTCGGCTCTATCGCCGCTGAGTGTGCTGCTTCCGTGGCGGGGTCCATCCTCACGTCCTCGGATGGCGTGATCTGCACTGGATTTAAGGCCAGGGCAGCTGCAGGTGTGATCTCCTGAACACCGTCCAGTGGCAGATCTAGGTCATACTCATCGTGGCTGTAGGGTGCACCTATCATGGGCTCGAATCCGTCGAAGATCAAGTCTCCGCGAATGTCGCCAGTGTAGTTCAAGCTTCCAAACCTGACCTTATGGCCAGGGGAGTAGCTATCGATCTGCTCCAGATGGCCAAGCGAGTTGGCCCGTAGTGCGAAACCTCCGAATACGAAGATCTATCCAGGGAGGAAAACCTCACCCTGGACCGCATTGTTATAGATGATCGAAGGAGCCATCAAGCCTTACCGTGACGACACAGTGGAACTCTCAATGAAAGCACCAATGTCGGTGTCAAAATCGGCGGATCTCGGGTAGGGGGTCCCAAACTGTGCATCGAAGGCTAATGGTAATAGGAGGCGGGGGACACGATGTTTACCCAGGTTCGGGCCCTCTCTATGGAGGTAATACCGTACTTCCTGCTTGATTGATCTTGATGATATGAGTATTACAAGAGTTGATCTACCACGAGATCGTAGAGGCTAAACCCTAGAAGCTAGCCTATGATTATGATTGTTCTTGTCCTACGGACTAAACCCCCCGGTTTATATAGACACCGGAGGGGGCTAGGGTTACACAGAGTCGGTTACAGAGAAGGCAATCTACACATCCGAATTGCCAAGCTTGCCTTCCACGCAAAGGAGAGTCCCACCCGGACACGGGACGAAGTCTTCAATCTTGTATATTCATAGTCCAACAGTCCGGCATAAGCATATAGTCTGGCTGTCCGAGGACCCCCTAATCTAGGACTCCCTCACTCGCTCCTCCCACTTCTCCCCTCCTGGATCGGGATCGACCCCGATCCCATCATCGCCCGCCGACGCCTGCGCAACCCTGGCGCGCCTCGACGCCGCCGTCCGTTGGATCGCCCGCCACCGCGCCAGACCTCGACGTGGCGCCCCCTCTCCCTCGATCTGGACGCACCGCCGCCCGGCGACCTCGCCTCGGTGCCGACCACGTCACACGCCCTCGCTACCAAACGACGCCACCACATCGCACCGTCGCCGTCCAGTCGTCCACCACCACCTCCCCGAGCTTGCTTTCTGCAGGGCCGGTGAGGTCCCCTTCTCTGTTCCCCTCTTCTTCCCCTCCCTTTGCCATAGGCCGCTCGCACCGGACGCGCCCCGGCTTCTACATGTGTGCCTTTGTCAGGTGTGCCCTAGCCTCGCTCATGCCCGACCAACCCCGGCCACGCCCCTCGCCTTTGCCCGCTCGGGCTCGTCCCTTGGCTCGTCGTGGCTTCGCCCGCCTCCTCCTCCCAGCACTACGCCGCCCCTGCCCTATAGCCCCGCCGCCGTCATTGTTGCTTCGCCGTGCCGCGCCCTGGTGGCCTCACCCCATTTCTCCGGTCGGGCTTGGCATCGCGCGGGTTGCGCCGGCCACCGCGCCCGGTGGCGCCTAGCACCCGCACCCGGCGCCCGATATGGCCCCTTGGGCCTATGACACGGGGGGCTCGCCCCCAAAATGTTAAAAAGAAAAATAGAAAAAATAATAAGAAGAAGAATAATTAATTAGTTAATTAATTAATTAGGTAATTAATTAACTTAATTAACTCTCGTAATTTACCTAATTAGCTTGATTAGTTAATTAAAACTATTAATAAGTTGATAGTCTATGACAGAACGACCCCACACGTCAGTTTGACGAGTCAACAATCTATTGACTGCTCACATCATGATGACTTCAGGCTGACATCGTAATTCCAATTTTGAATTAATAATAATTTCAGAATATTATTAAAACTTTGAAAAATCATATAAAATAAATCGTAGATCGGATGAAAATGTTTTCTACATGAAAGTTGCTCAAAACGATGAGACAAATCCGAACACGCGGTCCGTTCGCCCGCCACACGTTCCTAGCATAGCGAACATGCAACCTTTCCCCTCCGGTTCATTTGTCTGATAGACGTCCGGAACCGGGAAAACTTTCCCGTATGTTGTTCCCCTTTACCGGTATTGTGTAGCACCGCGTTAGAACACGTCTAGCTCTGCCTGTTGTCCTGTTATGCTCTTGCTTGCTATGTATTTACTGTTTTCTCCCCCCTCTTCTCTTGGGTAGACTCCGTGACGGCTGTCGATGCCATTGTGATCGACTACGTCGACGATGACCCCTCCTTTTTGGCTGAACAACCAGGCAAGCCCCCCCCCCCTTGATCATCCCGATATCGCCCATTCCATTCTCCCATGCTTGCATTAGATTTTGCTACTGTTATTGTTTGCTCCTATTCTGATGCATAGACTACTTTTGTAACCTCCTCATTGTACCTTACCTGCTTATCCTAAACTGCTTAGTATAGGTTGGTTAGTGATCCTTCAGTGACCCCCACCTTGTCCTTGTTGCCCCTGCTTCATGTTCGACGACTCGATCAACGTGATCGAGGACCAGAGCCTAACACCTCACATCACATCACACCCCTTTAGTGGCTGGACTCTGTAGAGCTACTATCGAGTGCTGAGGATGATCCCTCATAATGCACTCCTGATGATAATTCTGTAGTGTAGCTATTCGGTCGTGGTCATTGAGGGTGGTTCCTCTTTCACCATTCCCGATACGGCTCTGTCATGCAACACCTCAAGTGTGAACCTCGAGGGTGGATCCTCTTACGTTCACCTTGATGATTACATTGAGTGTAATCCTCCGGGGGTGATTCCTCGGGTTTTCCCCTTGATGTTTGGACACATGGTAACCTTGACTTTACTTGAGACCTTGGTGAAAGTCGGGCGGGCCCGGAGAGCACCCGCAAGATGGTTACGTGGCACGGCCGGGCATTCTAGGCCCTTGTCGTAAGTCCACGAGACGGGGTGACGGGGTCACATTCGATCGTGAGTCTCTGCTCGTCTCCGCAAGCTTATAATACACTATGGTTTGGGTATTTGTTCTGAGTTGGCCTCTGGACTTTACGCACCAACAACAACGCGAGAATAGTTATGGGCCTCGGCATCATGGTATCATCAAAAGCTTTGTCAGACGTCCAGTTCAGCAGTGCGGCATGGCTGGGCCGGCACCCCAGAGGTGGTGCCTAGGTCCGCCCTGCGCGCAATGACCCGAAGTGCAACGGGCGATGGGCCCAGACCCCGGAGTGCTTAGGAGGTAGACCGGCGGGGACCTCTCTGCTGAGCCTAGGTAGGGTTGTGACGTGTTGATTTTCCGAGGCCGGGCATTGACCCAGAAAAGTGTGTCCGGCCAGAGTAACCATGCGTGTTGGAAGACGTGGTGCACCCCTGCAGGGAAGATTATCTATTAACAGCCGTGTCCACGGTAACGGATGTTCAGACTTATATCCTGATCTTATATAACTACAAATGGATACTTGAGATATGTGGCTCCGGGATTGCTTTCTCGCAGGGAGTCGAGGAAGGATCTCTGGGCATTATGTTACAACATGTTTGTTCATTAAACTGCTATTCTTTACTCTCCTACATGCTGCAAGATGCTCGGAGCTGCTTGAAGATGCTAGTCTTCGATAGGCTAGGCCTTCCCCCTCTATTCTGGCATTCTGCAGTTCAGTCCACAGATTCAAACCTTTCATTTGCTACCAATGCATACTTAGTATAGATCTGATGCTTGCGAGTACTTTGGATGAGTACTCACGGTTGCTTTGCTACCCCTTTTCCCCCTTCTTTCTTCTTTAAGGTTGATGCAACCAGATGGTGGATCCTTGTAGCCAGATGCCACCGCCGACGGATACTACTACGTGGAGAACGCCGACGACGAGGAGTAGTTTAGGAGGTCCCAGGCAGGAGGCCTTGCCTCTTCGATCATTGATGTTTGTGCTAGCTTTCTTAAGGCATCCTTGTTTAACTTATGTCTGTTCTCAGATATTGTTGCGTCCGTTGACTCTTGTGTATCGAGCTATGTATTCGAGCCCTCGAGGCCCTTGGCTTGTAATATAAAGCTTGTATTATTTTATTTGTGTCTAGAGTTGTGTTGTGATATCTTCCCGTGAGTCCCTGATCTTGATCGTACACATTTGCGTGTATGATTAGTGTATGATTGAATCGGGGGCGTCACAGGGGGGCACCGCACATGGTTAAGACAAACTTGTGTGTTCTAGGGTGCTCCCCTGCCTCCATATATAAAGGAGGGAGGGGGAGGCCGGCCAGCCCTAGGGGGCGCGCCCAAGGAGAGGGAGTCCTACTAGGACTACTATTCCTAGTAGGATTCCTCCACAAGGAAGAGAGGGGGAAGGAAGGAGAGGGAGTGGGAGTAGGAAAGGGCCCCCCTTCCCTTGTCCAATTCAGACTGCTAAGGGAGGGGCGCGGCCTGCCCTAGCGGCCCTCCTCTCTCTCCAATAAGGCCCATGGTGGCCCATTAGTTCCCCCGGGGGGTTCCGGTAACCCCTCCGGCACTCCGTTTTTACCCGAAACTATCCAGAACACTTCCGGTGACCGAATAACCTTGTCCAATATATCAATCTTTATGTATCAACCATTTCGAGACTCCTCGTCACGTCCGTGATCTCATCCGGGACTGCGAACAAACTTCGGTCATCAAAACACATAACACATAATACAAATCGTCATTGAACGTTAAGCGTGCGGACCCTACGGGTTCAAGAACTATGTAGACATGACTGAGACACATCTCTAGTAAATAACCAATAGAGGAACCTGGATGCTCATATTGGCTCCTACATATTCCACGAAGATCTTTATTGTTCAAACCGCATAACAACATACGTTGTTCCCTTTGTCATCGGTATCTTACTTGCCCGAGATTCGATCATCTGTATCATCATACCTAGTTCAATCTTGTTACCGGCAAGTCTCTTTACTCGTTCCGTAATACTTCATCCTGCAACTAACTCATTAGTCACATTGCTTGCAAGGCTTATAGTGATGAGCATTACCGAGAGGGCCCAGAGATACCTCTCCAAAACACGAAGTGACAAATCCTAATCTCAATCTAAGACAACCCAACAAATACCTTCGGAGACACCTGTAGAGCATCTTTATAATCACCCGTTTACGTTGTGACGTTTGATAGCACACAAAGTGTTCCTCCGGTATTCGGGAGTTGCATAATCTCATAGTCTGAGGAACATGTATAAGTCATGAAGAAAGCAGTAGCAATGAAACGGTAATGTTCATAATGCTAAGCTAGCGAATGGGTCTTGACCATCACATCATTCTCCTAATGATGTGATCTCGTTCATCAAATGACAACACATGTCTATGGTTAGGAAACATAACTATCTTTGATAAACGAGCTAGTCAAGTAGAGGCATACTAGGGACACTTATGTTTTGTCTATATATTCACACATGTACTAAGCTTCCGGTTAATACAATTCTAGCATGAATAATAAACATTTATCATGAAATAAGGAAATAAATAATAACTTTATTATTGCCTCTAGGGCATATCAATCCCATAGTATACATACTAACTAGTTCACACACAAGTATAATAGAAAAGGTAAACATTTAGATCAAACTCAGGTTCACAGGATACATTCATATACGTAGCCAACATTGGCAATCAACAACTCGAAAGATTCATGTATAGACAAGTTCAGCATGCCTATGCATCCAAATGATTCACAGATCACAAGCCAATATTCATAGCTAACATTCACAAAAAGATTTATATATACACAAGTTTAGCATGTTTACGCATCCAAATGATTGAGAGAACACAACCAATATCATCCATCAATACACTTTAATTACCTAGGTTACATACTGGTAAATGATGTTCACTCGGTGGTACTCCTTGCTAAATTAATGCTTGTCTGAGCAAACTTTCGAGTACATAAGAGGCAACACAGACCATCTGAACTTTGCTTGTAGGTTTATCCTCATGATAGTGGCCTTAATGCCGCAAGAGATTTGATCAACTTGTCAACTACTTTCATCCAACTAGTTTAATGGCCCATCTTTGTCATGTATCTCGCCAAAATTCTACATTGCAGACAACAAACGAGGAGGCTGACAAAATGAACCACCCAAAGTTTTTGTGTAGTTCAACTGAAATGGAGCATCCCAGGCATGTAGTTCAACTGAAATGGAGCATCTACCAACTTGTCTGGAATCTTTAGACTCCATGGCATATAGTTCGCTACCAGCATACGAGCCGACAACCAAAAAGCGCAAGTTGGGACCAAAGACTGGACTCCGTTTTTCAGGGCTATGCACTATTTGTTGCCATTCACTCTAGCACTTCTTCTTGTCAACATCAATGCTTGTCTTAGTGAACTTGGGAGTACATAACAGCAGCATAAGTATCTTTCCATCTGATCTTTTTGTGCAGTTCTATTGAAATCAGCCAATGTAACGATTTGCCTGCGAGTTTAGACTCACAAGTTACTCCTTTATGAAATAGGCTAACAGTAGAACAATTGAAAATTACCATTAGATAAGACAAGCACAATAATCAGGATGAAGATCGGTACCAACCTCTATGAGGAAGCATATCAATTAGTGCTTCCTTTGACTAGAAGCCGAGATAAGCAACTGACGAGAAAGGAAGGAAGCAGTCAAGGCAATGAAGCACCCAAAAGTTTTTGTACAGTTCAACTGAAATCGAGCATCCCTGTTGGCACATATATTGAGAAAGTGAGATTACTGTAATAGTGGCACTAGTTGATGAAACATACACTAACAAGTAGAAGACCACCATTATCTTAATGGGTAAAGTTAGCAACATAGTAGCCTTTCTTAAAGAGAGGTATTAGTTTATTTTATCAGTGCCAATTAGCTCAACACTCAAAGCATTGCCATGTATCATAGTTTGCAAAGATTTAACGTGAAAAGATAAATGAATTCCTCATGACAGTAGCAAAACAGTAGCACGATACAAATAGAGATTACAGCACACTAATCAAGATGAAGGCCTTAGGCCGGTACCAACCCGAGCAAATAAGCTTATTCAAGTAGTCCTCGAAGAGAAGATAAAGCACTGGCTAGAATCATTAAATAGTATGTGGAGGGGCAACCGCGGCATGGGTGCCCGTCCCATTCTTTCCTTGAGGTAAAGTAGGTTTATCACTATTAGCCCCTCCTTACTCGAGTTGGCATCTGACTTCGAGGTAGTGGATTTAACCAGTTTTAACATATCGGTAGAAAGTTTTAGCCCATCAAGGAATTCCTTGAACAAGGATTTGACCTCAGTCGTCATAGAAGATTTAAATGAAGTAATAGCTTCATTTAAATCCTCTCGTGTGATTGTGGCCACCGCCTCGGCCGCGGGTAACTCATCATCCCTTGGCCCATTGTCAACCATACTCTTTAGGTGGTAAAGCCCTTAAAAAGAGACGAGGCTCTGGTACTAATTGAAAGGATCGATATGGTTGACTAGAGGAGGCGTGAATAGGCAACTACCATTTTTTATCTCTTTTAATCAAATTAGATTTAGCAACAAATAAGTTGTCTACATATGCAACTAGGTGAGCAACCTATATGGTGCTAACAACAACAACACAAGCAACTAAAGGATACAACACAATATTAGCCTGCACAGAGTAAAGGTAAGAAATAACCACAAGTGGGGCCGGTGAAGACGAGGATGTGTTACCGAAGTTCTTTTATGCATGATTATTATAGCTTTGTATTTCTCCCCGATCTATCCGTTCGGTATGGCCAATTGGATTTATTTATCTTGCAACGAGAGAGGTACTTTGTAATGGGTTCTTGCGGTGATCTATATCCTAGTGATATATGGGGACCAGACACGTATTTGTAATTCTGCCATTAAGGGGAAAATGATGGGGTTTATTCATACTGATTGGATTTACTTTGTCTAAATCATGTCATCTTCCTTAAGGCGTTACTCTATTTTTTTCATAAACTTAATACTCTAGATGCATGCCGGATAGCGGACGATGGGTGGAGTAATAGTAGTAGATGCAGGCAGGAGTCTGTCTACTTGTCACGGACGTGATGCCTATATACATGATCATTTCCTTGAATATCGTCATAACTATGCACTTTTCTATCAATTGCCCAACTATAATTTGTTTACCCACAGTATGCTTTTTGTTCGAGAGAGAAGCCTCTAGTGAAAACAATGGCCCCCAGGTCTATTTTTATCATATAAAATCCACAAATACCTTGCTGCAATTTATTTACTGTTATTTTATTTAGTGTTTTATCTATCCAGCTATCACTATTAGATTTGATCCTTGCAAATAACCGCCAAGGGGATTGACAACCCGCTTGATCGTGTTGGGTGCATGTATTTGCTCTTTTGCTGCTAACGAGATTTGACGTGGTTCTCCTATTGGATTGATAACCTTAGTTCTTAACTGAGGGAAATACTTATCTCTACTGTACAACATCATCCTCCCCTTTTCGAGGAAATTCCAACGCAGCTCACAAGTAGCAGGTAGTGCCAGTGGTAGTAGGAACGGCAGCACCGCACTAAACAGTATTGCCACCCTACACTAGTGGTACTACAACTTGAGTAGGTACAACCGTACTTTACCACCATCAAAACTGTAAGGGCAACAGAAGTTCAAACACAAGCAGAGGTACAATAGAACTAGACTACGATAGTACCTCATTAGGCGGTACTACCGCTTCCAGGGGCGGTACTACCGCTTGGGCTCCTCAAGGAAGCCCAAGCAAAAAACAAGGCAGTAACTCCATGTTGCCGGGAAGGAAAGAGGGTGCCAAGGAAATGTGTATGTGTTGGTTCCTAAAAGTGCGTTATAACGACTAGAGGGGGGGTGAATAGGCGATTTTTATGAATTCTTCACTGAGGAATTTGCCGGTGAGGAAATTCCTTAGCGAAGAACTACTTGCAGCGGAATAAGTACTCAGATGTAAGCATAACAGAATACAAGCATGGTCATCATGATGAAATGAAGACTACCACAGAGTACAGAAAGCGTAATCACAGGATAACACAAGATGAAGACAAACAGACTGAAGAAATTGAACTGAGGAAATTGAGAAAGTCTTCAATCAAAGTCTTCAAGCACTCAACACAGTAATGAGGAAATGAAAGGGTTGAGGAAATAGAACCAGTTAGGTTGGTGAAGACAATGATTTGGTAGACTAGTTCCAACTGCTGTCTCAGTTGTACGTCTGGTTGGAGCGGCTGAGTATTTAAACTCAAGGACACACAGTCCCGGACACCCAGTCGCTGAGCACGCAGCTCAGGACACCCAGTCCTCACCGTATTCTCCTTGAACTAAGGTCACACAGACCTCGTCCAATCACTCGTGGTAAGTCTTCAGGCGACTTCCAAACCTTCACAGACTTGGTCACTCGGCGATCCACAATTCCTCTTGGATGCTCTAGACCATGACGCCTAACCGTCTGGAAGAAGCACAGTCTTCAAAGGTAACAAGCGTCGGATCCATGCAGGATCAATTTCTTCAGTGATGCTCAATCACTTTGGGTTTGTAGGGGTTTGGTTTTGGGTTTTCCTCACTCATGGATTTTCACTCAAAGTCCTCGGAGGATGGGTTGCTCTCAAATGACAAGTGTCAAGTCCTCTCGGAGCAGCCAACCAGCTAGTGGTTGTAGGGGGCGGCTATTTATAGCCTAGGGAGCAGCCTGACATGATAAGACATAAATGCCCTTCAATGATATGACCGTTAGTTGGATAAGATATTTTGGGACAGCTGGCGCGCAGCACAGCAACGGTCGGAAATTTGACTCTCAAATTCCTCAGGGCTATCATGCTCCTCACTGTGTAGGCAATTCGCACTGGCGAATTCCTAACTCCTCAGTCAAAACAAATTCATCAGCGACCAGAAGAACTTCGTCTCTGTCACCGAAGAAAGTGACTGAACTGTATGAGATTTCCAAAGGCTTCACTCGAAGGGATTGGTAGGTGTAGGATTTTGAGTTGAGCATCACATGGAAATTTTTCCTTAGTATTTCCCTGACACCCTTTAACAGTATGGTGTTTCCTATGACTCAAGAAAGAGAAAATGAAACTACGAAAACAAAAGTCTTCACGCTTCATGTTCCACAAATGAATACTAAGTCTTCAAGGTCACACCAATTTCTTCACTTTCAAAGTCTTCAGAATATCAAAGTCTTCAGTCGAAGAACTTCATTTTTAGGGGTCGACTTTCTCTGTAAATATCAAACTCCTCATAGACTTATAGACCTGTGTACACTCACAAACGCATTAGTCCCTTAACCTATAAGTCTTCAATACACCAAAATCACTAAGGGGCACTAGATGCACTTACAATCTCCCCCTTTTTGGTGATTGATGACAACATAGGTTAAGTTTTCAACGGGGATAAACATATGAAGTGTATATACTTATATTGAGGAATTTGATAGCAAATATAGAAGAACTCCCCCTGAAGATGTGCATAGTGAGGAATTTGCGTTTGAGGCAATGCACATTTGAAGGGTTGAATCATGGAGATCTCCCCCTATATCTTGTAATTCATACACGCATTTGATATATAATATGAAGAATTTTAAATGCATGATGAAATATGGTGCCTGATGAGATTCAGCATGCGTGCAATGTCATTAACGAGGAATAAGCATGCAAAGCATAATGCAACAAAAGTATCAGTGCACCATCAGGTTTAAGATTACAACTCGATCCAAATAAAAGTTTCAGAAGAACGAGAGTTGTAACTTAAAAAAAATGCCCTTAATATAGACCCGCTTGAAGACTAACTCAGATTTCTCCCCCTTTGTCATCAAATGACCAAAAGGGTTGAAACTGAGGACTAACGCCCCTGAAGAATTTCAAGTCGATGGAGGAGCGCCAGCGTTGTCGGGGTTGTGTTATAGCAGGGCCTGCCGCAGTGTCGTCCAAATCTTCATTCTCATCAGTGTCACGCGATGAAGAATAAGAGCTGGCCACCAGTGGAGGAACTTTGACCCTCTTGAGTTTCTTCGGAGGAGGTGCAGACCAGTCAAATCTTCCTTGAGACCCATAGTCTTCAGTTCTTCAGCGCTATAGACATGAGTGAGGATAGCCCAGGTGCGGTTGAAGGTTTCATGAAGGTAGTATTGGTTCTTCTTCACTGCATTGTATGTTGAGGTCATATTGTGAAGAAGTGCACCAAACTGACACTTTACCCATTTGTGATTGCGATCAACCTTCTGATGAAGACTGAGGAGTAACTCACGGTCAGTCATCACCCTGGGTGCTGTGGCTTGAGGAATTTGCTTGGCTGAGGTATTTGCGGCAGAGTCATGTGTGGCAGAGTCGTCATTGGTAGAGTAAGATGCAGCCTTGCGAAATTGACCATCCAATGGACGAATGTCTTCATCGATCACTGAGGGAGTCCTGGACTAGGGGGTGTCCGGACAGCCGGACTATTATCGTCCGCCGGACTCCAAGACTACGAAGATACAAGATTGAAGACTCCGTCCCGTGTCCGGATGGGACTTTCCTTGGCGTGGAAGGCAAGCTTGGTGATACGTATCTGTAGATCTCCTACCATTGTAACCGACTCTGTGTAACCCTAGCCCTCTCCGGTGTCTATATAAACCGGAGGGCTTTAGTCCGTAGGACATAACATCCATTACAACAATCATACCATAGGCTAGCTTCTAGGGTTTAGCCTCCTTGATCTCGTGGTAGATCTACTCTTGTACTACCCATATCATCAATATTAATCAAGCAGGACGTAGGGTTTTACCTCCATCAAGAGGGCCCGAACCTGGGTAAAACATCGTGTCCCTTGTCTCCTGTTACCATCCGCCTAGACGCACAGTTCGGGACCCCCTACCCGAGATCCGCCGGTTTTGACACTGACAATCACATCAGCTGCCTTGCCTTTATCATCAGCTGATGAAACTGTCCGTTTGAGAACTTCAATGGGAGGCAAGTAGCTACCGTGGTTCAGAGTGTCAGCTTTGTAATTTAGTGAAGATCTTGCCCTGATGAATCTCATAATCCAAGGCGCATAGGGATTCAGCTCGAATGGTGACATAGCAATATTGCCCAGAGTCCTCATGAAGAAATCATGGAAGTTGACGGGAACGCCATGAATGATGTTGAAAAGCATATTCTTCATGATGCCAACGACTTCTTCATCATTTGAGTCATGGCCTTTGATAGGACTCATTGTCTTCGTCAGAATGCGATAGACAGTCCGAGGCACATAGAGTAATTCCTTGACGAGGAATTTGGTTCGTGGGGGTAGTGTGTTGTTCCGGAGGTAGTGTGTTGTTGATCTCATCAAGTATCCTCTCATCTTGTAAGTTCATGTTCAATTCCTTCCATTTACAGTCGGAGTGCTGTCCAAATTATATCATTATTATTCATTCTTATCTCGTTTCAACCAGAGTGGTTTCAATTCCTTCTTGTCCATTAAACTCCTGATTTGTGTCTTTGCAACCTCTCAAGGTTCTTTGGTTTCACTCTTTGGTCGAAGAAGCAACTTAGTTTTACCGCTTATCTTCCTCTTCCTTTTCCCTACGGTGCCATCCTAGATCTCGGGACGAGATCCTCTCGTAGTGGTGGAGTGTTGTAACGCCCCGGATACAACTTTCCATATTCGTAACTCCGACTCTTGCCATTTCCGGCGATGTGATTTATTATTTCCTCCGTGGTTGGGTTTTTGTCTATTGTTTTGCATTTTGTTCTTGTTATGCATCTCATCTAATGTCATCATGCGCATTGCATCGGCATCGTTTTCATAAAACTTGCATCCGTTCTGGTTCCGCCGGTCCTCTCCGTTGTCCGTTCGGAGTCCAGACCACACTCGCACGCGCCCGCGGCACCTCCGCAATATTATTTTATAAGTGGCATAAAATGTTCTCGGAATGGGATGCAACTTGTCATGCGGTCTTATTATAGTGTGGACAGGCCGTCTGCCAAGTTTCGTCGCATTCGGAGTCCATCTGATAGCCCAACCGTTAAATGTATAGCGGTACCGTTGCCAGTACTTTCGTCGGACGTTTCGGTCTCCTAGACTGTTGCCGGGCTGCTTTCTCTCCTCTTCCCACAGCCCACCTAGTCCATCCTCCTTCCCCTCTTTGCTTCCGGAGTTGTCCGATACGACCGCACGGTCCGAAACCCTCTCTGCACAGTGCATCGAACCCCTCACGTGCGTGTCCGAAACTCCCCCGAACCCGACCCGAGCAGTCGTCACCGTTGGATCCGGATCATCTCCAAACGTCTGTAAAATATCTTCGGTTTCTCTTTTGGACTCCCTAGCTTATTTTTCTCATCCGCCCGATTACGATCGGAGGGACCGATTAGCCCCTAAGCCAACCACCTGCCAATATATATATAAACCAATCAAACCCTAGCCTAACCCTATTCCCCTCCTCGCGCAGCCACCCAATCTCCACCTTCCTCGGGATCCTCCCCGAGCAGCCGAGCCAACCGGCAGCCTCCACCTTGCCCAGATCCAAATCCACCGAGCCCACCCCGCGTCTGAACCAACAGCACCCGATCCCCTCTGCTCGAGCATGTTCCCAAGCGAGCTCTCGCTCCATCTGTGCCTCCTCATGCCCGAGTCTGCTCAACCCCGTCGTCGGCCATGAGCTGCCTCGCGCCCTCGCCTCGAACACGAGCGCCCATGGCCTTGTGCCCCTGCCGTCCTAGCAGCAGCAGCAACATCCTCGCCGTTGCCGCCTTAGATGAGCACCGCCCTGACCCTGCCGTCTCTTGCGCCTCCTCCTTCCCGTCACGTTTTCCCCCTCTCTCTCTCATGCCCTGCCTCTCTCTCACAGGGAACCACGTTGAGGCCATGGATAATTGCAGCGCCGCCGCCCTTGGGGTTCGTCGCTGACAGCCATCCCCGTCGTCCGCCTCTGCTTCCTTGCTCCAGATCGGCCGCCAAGCAGTCGCCTTCCTCCGCAGCAGCCCAACGCCGCCGCGCCCAAGCTCCTCCTGCCGCGTCCGCAGCCTGCCTCCTCTCGCGCCCGAGGGGCTCCCCGAGCACCTCGTCCCACGCCGCCACCGCTTTGCTTCCTGTCGAGCAGAGGAGGACGGCGCCTCTGCCTCGAGCCGTTTGAGCGCACGCCACGCTTGTTGACCGATCGCTGACCGCGCCTGGGCTGCCTCCCCTTCGTTTGTTGGCCAAGGCCCAGCCAGCGCCTCTCCAAGGCCCAGCCAGCCTCCTCCCCACCGAGCCGGCCCAAGGCCCAGGGTGAGCAAACCCCATGCGCCTCCTTTCCCTCCTGTTGGCCCAGCCAGATTCGGCCCATTCATGTTTTTTCCCAGTTATGCGAATTTGTCTATTATCCAGCGATTTACAATTTTACAGAAACCCCCCTAGATTTCATGCATTAATAACTAATTAACTGTGCATCGGATTAAAATAAGTTATATATGTAAAATGCTCAGAAAATTGTGTAGATTAATAATATGCCACTTTCATCTATGTTAAAAATGTTTAACATGCTGTTTGTATTTATTTTGCATAATGCCATGCTAAAATGATTTATTTCATAACTAATTAACCGTAGCTCCATTTTAAACAAACTTTATATGTAAATGGGGTGGAAAAATGCCTAGTTTAAGATGGTGCACTTTATTTTGCTGTTTGACAACATTAAAACTGTGTTTAGGGCAGAACAGTACCGAAATGACTCTTCCTTATGCGAGCAGAGTCATAGGAGTTGTAGTTAGTGAAGAATACATGCTCGGCAAAGAAGTCTTCAGCCTTGAACTTCTGTTTGCTTGAGAACGGATTCTTTGGCTTTGGCAGAGGTGTGTCAGTGAGTTGCATCACCACCTCAGGAATCGCGAGCTCAGGTTCTTCAGGCTGAGGAATTTCTGGTTCCTCTTCTTGCGCAACCTGAGGATCAGTAGCAGCAGGTTCTTCAGCACTAGCGGCTGGAATGTCTTCATGCACAGAGGGAGTGGGTTGAGTTTCTTCAGAGCCCATTTGAACTGTTGTTGCAGGGGACTGAGGAATCTGTTGGATAGGTGTGAAGAGAGGAGTATTGGGATGCTGACTTTCCCAAAAGTCATCATTCATCACAGGTGTGCTGCATCCTATATCCACCTCTTCATCTTCAATTTCCTCAACACCAGCCTCTTCAGCTGTGAACTGAGGCATAGGTGAGGAAATGACTGGCATTGAAGGGATTTCGTCCACTTCAATTTCTTCATCCATCTGCTCTGACGAAGCAGCACAATGATTTCCTTCATCAGATCCGCTTGGGATCTCATAGTCTTCTCCAAAAGGAACAAGGTCCTTTGATGGCATGGAGGAAATTGGAACAGCATCAATAGGATTTTCAAATGAGCTGGTCATTGGCTTCATTTTCTTCGCAGCCGAAGAATTTGACGCAGCTGATGCCTTCCGTTTCTTCACTGCGGCTCGCTCTGCAGCCTTGGTCTTCTTCACATCAGAGGTAGATGGAAGAATTGGAGTTGGTGTAGGCGCGGGAGGAGCTGAGGAATCTGGTTGATTTTCTTCAGGCGCAACTGATGCAGTTGCTCCGATATCTTCAGTTTCTTCAGGCGCACCACTAGTGGATGCCCTGGCAATTTCTTCAGCGGCTGGAATTTCTTCACCAGCCCTGGAACTAGCATTTTCTTCAGCAGGCTGAAAGTCATCAGCGGTGCTGGCATGTTCTTCAGCAGGCTGAGCAGAGTCTACAGCCTGAAGATTTTCTTGTTGCGATGGGGCTGCAACATTTGTGAATTTCTTCGTCAGATTGATGAATCCCACTTTAGCTCCTTGCCAATCAGCATAGTAGGCATCAAAGTCTTTGCTGAGGGCTTGAATTTCAGACTGAGCCTGGAGAAGTTCCTTAGGTGTCATTCTGACAACATTTTTCTTCAGGAGCTTCTCCTTTCTGTATTGTGCTTTCTTGATCTCTCTTGCCTTTTCAAACTTCCATTTCTCTTCAGTGATGAAATGGGTCAGCATGTGACTTTGACCAGGAGTCAAATGAAAATCATGCATTGGGGTGTTTGGATCCTTGTGCCAGAGATCAATGTAATCGAGGATTTTCCTCGGATCCAAAAGCAGTGGCACAGATGTGCCTTTGGCTCTAGCGGCCTTCACCTGTCTGTCTCTGATGATTTCTGCAAGTTCATCATCAGAAGCTTCATCATCAGAAGGCACATGGAATGTGACCTGTTTCTTCTTTGGACTTGGCCGAGGACCTCGTCCAGCTGTTGCTTTGGTCTTCAACAGTGTGGGGCCTGATGAGGAAATTGGTGCAGCTAAGGAAATTGCTGAAACACCAGAGGCAATCGAGAAACCAGCAGTCCTTTGACATGTAGCCAGATGCACAAGAGCTGAGGACTTTGAAGGAGCTGCTGAGGACTTTGGTGGAGTCGTAGCAGTGTGAGGAATTTGCCGTGAGGGCATTGCTGAGGAACTTGGTCGTGAGGGCGCTGTTGGTGAAGCACTTGGCTTACGAGCAGGCTTCTTTGGCATGCATTTCCTCGATTTGAATGAGGCCTCAGTAGCAGTAGCACTGGCAGAATCCTCATTGAATTTCTTCACTGCCTCCTTGGCTTGTCTTGCCAATTTAGCTTGGCGCTTAGCCCATTCTTCAGGAAAGTCCTCACCACGCTTGATGCTGGTGGGGTCAGCTTCTTGGCCAGGTGCCAATGGAGCTCTTGGGCATGGAGGATTGAGGGCGAATTTCCCCATGTACTTTGGAGTCACATATCTGTATTCCCTGCATTCCCTTGCCCATCTCCGTTCAATCCTCTGTATGCGCACCTTGCGCTGATTTTTGTTTTCTTTGCCAAATTTTGCTTCATCAGGTGTGCAATAGTCAGCATAAATTTCCTCAGGGATTTCAAACACAGTCATAACCTCAGGTTTCTTTCCTCCTTTCTGTGGCTTCTTACCGTCTGCCATATTCTTCAGTTGAGGAATTTGAACAATCGAATTCTCTGAAGAAGTATGCAGTTTTTCTTCGAGGAATGCTGCAAATGAGTTAAGTTGATGAGAACTTAGTGATTCAGCAGCAGAAATGAGTACCTGTGAACAGAGTATAGGTGCGAGGAATTTGGAGAGGTCATATGCGTTCTCAGAAGGTTTTTCGAAAAGAACAAGTTTTGAGGAATTTGACCAGATGAACCTTGAGGAATTTCACTAAGCGTTCTTGTCTTAGGTTCCAGAGTTGTACAGATCGAAGATCCACACAATTAGGGAATCTTGAAGAAAATGATTGCTTAGAGAAACAGTTCAAGATCATATGATGTGGGAGGTGTTCATATCTGTGAAGATTTGAAGAATAAACACCTTTGAAGATTTTCAGGAAAGTTTGAGAATCAAAGTGAGTAATAAAAGTAACTTTTAATTACCCGAAGTGAAGAACACGACGAACTGAGAAGAACAGATGTGAAGTTCGTCAGGTTAGATCTCCCACGCCCTAACTTGGCAGAGGAAGACAGCTACGGCGGCGGCGGAGTGAAGATTTCCGCGGTCGGCGTGAGTACGACGGCGACGAGGTCGAGGCAGCGAAGCTCTTCCTCACCGGCGACGATGGAGTAGCGGCGGCGCTAGGGTTTGAGGAGCTCGAGTGAGAGAGTAGCAATCGAGCGGAGTAAATGAAGTGAGGAAGGGGAGAGGGGTATTTATAGACACGGTAAAAACTGTTCGCCCGAAGATTTGGGACGAACGTGCCCCTGCCCTTTCTCCTTCTCACGACATGTGTCACCCACGTACTGTGTAGTTGAGATCGTGTACGATCGTGGGGTGAATAGAATAATGCATTGTGGGATGCGGAGCGGTTTGAGCGGCAAAACCAAAAATTTGGATAAGATTTGTTTTAAAGTTTCGTTCGCAATTTCTTCAGCTGACAAGGACACAGTGAAGATTTTCAACGAGTTTCAAATAGAACGCACATGAAGAATTTGTGAATAGATTGGGTTGAGTATAGCATAGAGGGGGGAAGGGTCCGATCACATTCACTTAGCAGAAAAAGAAACTTGAAGAAATAGCTATAAGTGAATGCTGTAGAGGACATAAACTCATATATATATATAGCCAATGAAGAAAAACGACGGAAACAGTGAAGATTTTGCAAAGTTGAAGAATTTGAAAAACTGAAGAATTTCAAAACTGAGGAAAAACTCAAATTGAAGATTTTCAACTTTTTGTGGTGGCGTGACCCACCGTATAAGAATGATGATTTCAGACACCGCGTACAATTGTCGTAGGGTTCTGAGAATCAAATTCTTCATTAATTTCTTCACACTTAGAGTGTTATTCTTCATTGATTGAAGAAAAACGTTTCTTCATGTGTTGCACATCTAAGTCATTAATTTTGCATAAGTGTCAGGGTGTGTGTCCTTTTCAAAGAACATTCGAAGATTCTAAGATATTTAGCTCACATCGCAACTTGCTAAATCTCTTCTCATCCAAGGGCTTAGTGAAGATATCAGCTAGCTGTTCTTCAGTCTTCACGTGCTCGATGGAGATGTCGCCCTTCAACACATGATCACGAAGAAAATGATGACGAATCTGAATGTGCTTTGTCTTCGAGTGCTGAACTGGGTTGTGAGCAATCTTGATGGCACTCTCATTGTCGCAGAGGAGAGGCACATTCTTCACGTTGACGCCATAGTCCTTGAGTGTTTGCTTCATCCAAAGCAGTTGAGCACAGCAAGAGCCAGCAGCAATGTATTCAGCTTCCGCAGTAGACAGTGATACGCAGTTCTGTTTCTTCGAGGACCAACAGACCAAAGATCGTCCGAGGAAATGACAAGTGCCAGATGTTGACTTGCAGTCCACACGATCACCAGCATAGTCAGAGTCAGAATATCCAATGAGATCAAAAGCAGAGCCCTTGGGGTACCATAATCCTAGTGTTGGTGTGTGAGCTAGATATCAAAGAATATGCTTCACAGCCTTATGGTGTGATTCCTTCGGTGCAGCTTGAAATCGGGCACACATGCAAACACTAAGCATTATATCTGGCCTAGATGCACATAAGTACAATAAAGAACCAATCATGGAGCGTTATACCTTGTGATCGAAGTCAATACCATTTTCATCAGTGCATAGATGGCCATTTGTGGGCATAGGAATTTTGACGCCTTTGCAATCTTGCATGCCGAATTTCCTCAGTACATCTTTGAGGTATTTCTCCTGAGATATGAATATGCCATTGCACTGTTGACGAATTTGAAGACCTAAGAAGAATTTCAACTCTCCCGTCATAGACATTTGATATTCTTCACTCATCATATAGGCAAATTCATCACTATAACGTTGGTCAGTACAGCCAAAGATAATATCATCAACGTATATTTGGCACACAAACAGTTCACCATCATAAGATTTAGTAAAGAGAGTAGGGTCGAGTGAACCGGGTGTGAAGCCATTCTTCACGAAGAATTCCTTCAATGTATCATACCACGCCCGAGGGGCTTGCCATAGAGGGCCTTATTAAGTCTGAAGACTTTGTCGGGATTCTTTGGATCTTCAAAACCTGGGGGTTGAGCAACATATACTTCTTCCTCAAGCTTACCATTGAGGAATGCACTTTTCACATCCATTTGATATAAGATGATATCATGATGGTTAGCATAAGCAAGTAATATGCGAATAGCCTCAAGTCTAGCAACAGGTGCAAAAGTTTCATCGAAATCAATTCCTTCAACCTGTGTGTAGCCTTGAGCTACCAGTCGTGCGTTATTCCTCACCACAAGGCCATTTTCATCTTGATTGTTGCGGTAGATCCAATTTGTGTCAATGATATTATGCTTGCGAGGATCTGGACGTTTGACCAGTTCCCAGACATTGTTGAGCTCGAACTGATGTAATTCTTCTTGCATAGCCTGAATCCACTCCGGCTCCAAAAATGATTCATCTACCTTAGTGGTCTCTGTGATAGAGACAAAAGCATAGTGCCCACAAAAGTTAGATAAATGTGAAGCTTTTGAGCGTGTGAGAGGACCTGGTGCTCTAATGTCATCGATGATCTTCTCCACTTGCACTTCTTTTGCAACGCGAGGATGAGCTGGTTGTCGCTGAGGAGTTTGATCAGCATTTTCTTCAGCACCATTTTCCTCAGCATTTTCTTCAGGTGCATCAGCTCGACGTTCTTCATGAACTGGAATGAATTCTTCAGCAGATTCTTCAGTAGGAATGACATCCTCAGTTGCCTTGAACTTGATAGAATCCTCAGGTGCTGGTTCATCTAACACAGAAGGTAGGTGCTCTCGTTGCGAGCAATTAGTTTCATCGAACCGCACATCTACAGTGTCAACAATCTTGTGAAGAACAATGTTGAACACTCTGTAGGTGTGCGAGTCCTTTCCGTAACCAAGCATAAAACCTTCATGTGCTTTCGGTGCAAATTTAGAATTGTGGTGAGGATCTCTAATCCAACATTTAGCACCGAAGACTTTGAAATAACTCACATTGGGTTTCTTGTCAGTGAGGAGTTCATAGGCCATCTTCTTGAAGAATTTGTGAAGATATACTCTGTTGATGATGTGGCACGCAGTATCAATTGCATCAATCCAAAAACGATGAGGCGTTTTGTATTCATCAAGCATAGTGCGAGCCATCTCAACAAGAGTTCTGCTCTTGCGCTCCACGACGCCATTTTGCTGAGGAGTATAGGGAGCAGATAACTCATGAGTGATACCAAGTTCATCAAGATAGTCATCAAGACCGGAATTCTTGAACTCAGTTCCATTGTCACTTCTGATGTGCTTGATCTTCACACCAAACTTGGTTGAAGCCCTCGAGGAAAAACGTTTGAAGACTTCCTGCACTTCATGTTTGTAAGTAACAATGTGTACCCATGTATATCGAGAGTAATCATCAACAATGACAAAACCATATAGAGATGCATCATTAGTGACTGCTGAGTAATGATTAGGTCTGAAGAGGTCCATGTGAAGCAATTCGAATGGACGAGTACTGGTCATGATAGTCTTCGCTGGATGCTTGGCCTTGGTCATTTTTCCAGCTTCACAGGCTCCGCATAAGTGATCCTTGAGGAATTTGACATTCTCAATGCTAATGACATGCTTCTTCTTCGCAAGCGTGTGCAAATTCCTCATGCCTGCGTGACCAAGTCGTCGATGCCATAGCCAGCCTTCTGAAGCTTTTGCAAGTAGACACACGGCTGGCTGTTGTCCTGTAGAGAAATCAACAATATACAAATCTCCTCTCCTAAAGCCTTCTAAGACTTTGGAATTGTCAGCTTCCATAATCACAACACAGTGATACTTGCCAAAGACAACAACCATATCAAGATCACAAAGCATTGAGACTGACATGAGGTTGTATCCTAAGGACTCAACAAGCATGACTTTATCCATTTGTTTATCCTTAGAGATTGCAACCTTACCAAGACCCAATACCTGACTTTTGCCTTTGTCAGCAAAGATGATATGCTTTAGATGTGACGGTGATAAGGGAGCATCCATCAATAGATTCTTGTCACCAGTCATGTGATTCGTACATCCACTATCGAGGACCCACTCAGTAGCTTTGGGTTGATCATCCTGCAGATGAATTAGTGTAGCTTAAAATCTCATATGCTTCATTTGTGAAGAATATGATATCAAGTTCATCAGATGAATTTCATCAATCAGTAAACAGATATAGCAGTATGAGGACGTGTGAAATGAAGGTTCATTTCATCATGATTCGCCTGCGTCCTTTCAGGCAATTTTGTCAGGTCCCCAGCAAATTCTTCAGACGTTAAAGCACGTCTGGAGACCTGACCCTGCAGAAGAGATTAGTTCTTTTTCTTCACCACCCACATCTGAAGGGGTGGCAAAGAGTTCATCACTCTGCGAGCACCATACGAGAATGGTGGCATAGAGGCCAAACCATTTCGTTTCACATAAGAGGGGTTAGGGTAAGCATATGAATAAGCAGAGAAATTCTTGGAGGACTTATGACCATAATGGTTTGAAGAATAATGCACATATTCATAGCCCTTAGCTCTACCCTGCGAAACAGAGTTGTTAGCACGATGATAATCATGTGAGGACTTTGATCCATTTGAGGAATTTGATCCACGCGAAGGATTTGATCTGGGGTTCCTGTTCTTCACAGGTGGTGTCATGAGGACATTCACCTGAAGACTTTCAAGGCACTTCTTGGGAACCCAGATTTTCTTCATAGGAGAACCGTTCCTGCAGTTAGTGCCAACATATCTAGCAAATACTTCACCATTCTGATTTTTGAACAGTTTATAGTTGGAGTCAAATGACTCATCAGAAGAATGAGGAGATTCACATGTAAAGCCAGATAAGTTAGATGGATCAACTGGAGGTCCCTTTGCAGCAACCCATGAGGTTTTGGGGTACTGCTCAGGCTTCCAATATGTTCCATCAGCATTAAGTTTCCTCTCAAAGGCGATACCCTCTTTCCTAGGGTTTCTGTTGAGGATCTGCTTTTTAAGCACATCACAAAGAGTCTGATGCCCTTTGAGGCTTTTGTACATGCCTGTCATGTACAATTCCTTCAGCCCTGCATCGTCAGTGATACTAGCAATGTCCTCAGATGAGGAATTAGTGATAGCAGAGGCAGGTGAAGAATTTGTAACAGTTGAAGCATTTGAACATTCAGGTGAAGAATTAGCAGATTCACGTTCAATGCACTTTAAGCATGGAGGAACAAATTCTTCCTGAGAAGCGCTGATTTGTTGAGATAGTAATGAATCACGCTCCTTCTGAAGATCTTCATAACTCACTCTTAGCTTCTCAAGATCTTGCTTTCTTTGAAGAAATTCATAAGAAAGCTTCTCATGATCAGATAAGAGGGTGTTATGATGACCATGAAGGCTATCAAACCTAGACTGAAGTCTCTGAAGATTTTCAGTCAGGGCTTTAGTGCGATCCATTTCTTCACCCAACATATCATCACTTTTGTCTAGCATGTTTTGAACCTTTTCAAAAGCCCTTTGTTGTTTTACAGCAATATTAGCAAGTTTAGAGTAGCTGGGCTTGAGATCCTCATCAGATTCATTTTCACTAGATTTAGAGGAGGTGTATTTGAGTACCTTTGCACCTTTCGCCATGAAGCAATAGGTGGGAGCGTAGTCATCATTATCTTCATCAGGCTTGTTGGTGGGGTCAGTTTCTTTAGTGTTGAAGATGGACTTGCTAACGAAAGCAGTAGCGAAGTCCAGACTCGCCACACCAGATTCGGATTCTTCAGACACCTCCTCTTCCTCATGTTCCTCAGATTCAGCTTCAGAGTCCATTTCCTTGCCAATGAATGCCCGAGCCTTCTTGGAGCTGCTCTTCTTGTGAGATGAAGACTTCGAGGATTTTGATGATGAAGATTTTAATGATTTCTTCTTCTTCTTCGCATCATCAGAACTATAATCCTTGTATTTCTTCTTCTTTAATTCCTTTTCCCACTGGGGACAATCTTGAATATAGTGACCAGGTTTCTTGCATTTCTGGCACAGCCTTCTCTTATAGTCACTTGATGAGGAATCACTGCTTCTTGAGGATTTTCCAAAGCGACCACGTCTTGAGAACTTCTGGAATTTCTTCACGAGCAGTGCTAGCTCCTGGCTCAATCCTTCAGGATCACCAAGGCTACTACCAGAATCCTCACATTCAGACTCAGACACAACCTTGGCCTTCAGGGCATGTGGTTTGCCATAGCTCGAACCATAGAGATCTCTCTTTTCAGCAAGCTGGAACTCGTGAGTATTTAGCCTTTCAAGGATATCGGCAGGATCAAGAGACTTGTAGTCAGCCCGTTCTTGTATCATCAGTCCCAGAGTATCAAATGAGGAATCAAGCGATCTCAACAGTTTCTTCACCACCTCATGGTCAGTGATGTCAGTGGCACGGAGGGCTTGAAGCTCATTTGAGATGTCAGTGAGGCGATCAAAGGTTTGTTGGACATTTTCATTGTCGAGTCTTTTGAAGCGGTTGAAGAGATTCCGAAGAACATCAACTCGAGAGTCATGCTAAGTTGAGACTCCTTCATTCACTTTGGACAGCCTATCCCAGATAAGCTTAGCAGTTTCCAAAGCACTCACTCTTCCATACTGTCCTTTACACGGATGGCCACATATGATATTCTTCGCTTGAGAATCGAGTTGCTTGAATCTCTTCACATCGGTAGCGTTCAGTGAGGGTGAGACAGAGGGAACACCATTTTCCACAACATACCAGAGATCGTTGTCAATTGCCTCAAGATGCATTCGCATCTTGTTTTTCCAGTAGGGGTAGTCTGTCCCATCAAAGGTTGGACACCCAGCCGAGACCTTGATCATACATGCGGTCGACATAACTAAAACTCCAGGCGGTTAAACCAAAATCACACAGAACAAGGGAGTACCTTGCTTTGATACCAATTGAAAGTGTGTTATATCGACTAGAGGGGGTGAATAGGCGATTTTTATGAATTCTTCACTGAGGAATTTGCCGGTGAGGAAATTCCTTAGCGAAGAACTACTTGCAGCGGAATAAGTACTCAGAAGTAAGCATAACAGAATACAAGCATGGTCAACATGATGAAATGAAGACTAGCACAGAGTACAGAAAGCGTAATCACAGGATAACACAAGATGAAGACAAACAGACTGAAGAAATTGAACTGAGGAAATTGAGAAAGTCTTCAGTCAAAGTCTTCAAGCACAGATATGAACAAACACTCAACACAGTAATGAGGAAATGAAAGGGTTGAGGAAATAGAACCAGTTAGGTTGGTGAAGACAATGATTTGGTAGACCAGTTCCAACTGTTGTCTCAGTTGTACGTCTAGTTGGAGCGGCTGAGTATTTAAACTCGAGGACACACAGTCCCGGACACCCAGTCGCTAAGCACGCAGCTCAAGACACCCAGTCCTCACCGTATACTCCTTGAACTAAGGTCACAAAGACCTCGTCCAATCACTCGTGGTAAGTCTTCAGGCGACTTCCAAACCTTCACAGACTTGGTCACTCGACGATCCACAATTCCTCTTGGATGCTCTAGACCATGACGCCTAACCGTCTGGAAGAAGCACAGTCTTCAAAGGTAACAAGCGTCGGATCCACGCAAGATCAATTTCTTCAGTGATGCTCAATCACTTTGGGTTTGTAGGGGTTTGGTTTTGGGTTTTCCTCACTCGATGATTTTCGCTCAAAGTCCTCGGAAGATGGGTTGCTCTCAAATGACAAGTGTCAAGTTCTCTCGGAGCAGCCAACCAGCTAGTGGTTGTAGGGGGCGGCTATTTATAGCCTAGGGAGCAGCCCGACATGATAAGACATAAATGCCCTTCAATGATATGACCGTTAGGTGGATAAGATATTTTGGGGCAGTTGGCGCGCAGCACAGCAATGGTCGGAAATTTGACTCTCAAATTCCTCAGGGCTATCATGCTCCTCACTGTGTAGGCAATTCGCACTGGCGAATTCCTAACTCCTCAGTTAGAACAAATTCATCAGCGACCAGAAGAACTTCGTCTCTATCACTGAAGAAAGTGACTGAACTGTATGAGATTTCCAAAGGCTTCACTCGAAGGGATTGGTAGGTGTAGGATTTTGAGTTGAGCATCACATGGAAATTTTTCCTTAGTATTTCCTCGACCCCCTTTAACAGTACGGTGTTTCCTATGACTCAAGAAAGAGAAAATGAAACTACGAAAACAAAAGTCTTCACGCTTCATGTTCCACAAATGAATACCAAGTCTTCAAGGTCACACCAATTTCTTCACTTTCAAAGTCTTCAGAATATCAAAGTCTTCAGTCGAAGAACTTCATTTTTAGGGGTCGACTTTCTCTGTAAATATCAAACTCCTCATAGACTTATAGACCTGTGTACACTCACAAACGCATTAGTCCCTTAACCTATAAGTCTTCAATACACCAAAATCACTAAGGGGCACTAGATGCACTTACAGTTCCACCCTAACCTTTCCACTGAGGACCCCCTCTTAATAGTAAGGTTTTCCTATGACTCAAATCCACCAAAAAGAAATCATCGGAAAATAACCATCTTCACTCTTAACCACCGACGGGAAATAAACTGTCTCATGCCATCTATCATAATCTCTGGAATACTCAATGCACATTGTTAATCCGCAAAACGCAATGTAATCAATCACCGAAACCACTAAGGGTGAAATATGCCCTAACAACATTGGTGATGACGATGGCTTCAATTTCTCCCTCCTTGAGGGAGTTTCCCCAGCAGAATCGCTCCGCCGGGGAGCAAAAGTGCTTAGCCTGTGGTTCCACCTCAAGACAACGGCGGAAGGTACTGAAAGTCTTCTCTTTATTTTTTTTCTAGAGTAAATGGCTTCATATAGGGGAAGATGTGTTGGAAATATGCCCTAGAGGCAATAATAAATTGGTTATTATCATATTTCCTTATTCATGATAAAGGTTTATTATTCATGCTAGAATTGTATTGATCGGAAACTTAAATACATGTGTGAATACATAAACAAATACTATGTCCCTAGTGAGACCCTACTAGACTAGCTCGTTGACCAAAGATGGTTAAGGTTTCCTAACCATAGACATGAGTTGTCATTTGGTAATGGGATCACATCATTAGGAGAATGACATGATGGACAAGACCCATCTATTAGCATAGCATATGATCGTTCAGCTTATTGCTATTGCTTTCTTAATGTCAAATACATAGTCCTTCGACCATGAGATTATGCAACTCCCGAATACCGGAGGAATACCTTGTGTGCTATCAAATGTCACTTCGTAACTGGGTGATCATAAAGGTGTTGTACAGGTATCTCCGAAGGTGTCTGTTGAGTTGGCGTGAATCGAGATAGGGATTTGTCACTCTGTATGAGGAGAGGTATCTCTGGGCCCTCTCGGTAATAAAACATCACAAGAAGCTTGCAAGCAAAGTTCCTAAGGAGTTAGTTACAAGATGATGTATTATGGAATGAGTGAAGAGACTTGCCGGTAATGAGATTGAACTAGGTATAGAGATACCAACGATCGAATCTTGGGCAAGTAACATACAAATAGACAAAGGGAATTACGTATGTTGTCATAAAGGTTCGACCCATAAACATCTTCGTGGAATATGTAGGAACCAATATGGGCATCCAGGTCCCGCTATTGGTTATTGAATGGAGAGGTGTCTCGATCATGACTACATGATTCCCGAACCCGCAGGGTCGCACGCTTAACGTTCGTTGACGCTAGAGTGGTATTGGGATATTTGATGATTGGTAACCAAATGTTGTTCGGAGTCCTGGATGAGATCCCGGACGTCACGAGGAGTCTTGGAATGGTCGGGGGGTAAATATTTATATATGGAAAGTTGTTTTCAGGGTTCCGGAAAAAGTTTCAGTTTTTTGGGTATTATACCGGGAAGCTTCTAGAAGGTTCCGGAAACTTTCAGAGGAGTCCGGAAGTCCACCAAGGGTTCCGCCACGTTCCAAGGGTTAGCATGGTCTGAGCGGAGGTGCCATGGCCTTATTGGGACAGGCGCACACAAGTCCCTCAAGACCCATGCAGTTGGGAAAGGTGGAAAGTCCACCTTTGTATGGAAGGGAAGGAGGAGGACTAGGATTCCACCTCGTCCCCCCTTGGTTGTGCCCTAGGGTTTGGAGGGGACCTATATATAGAGGGAAGGGGGCTCCCCCAAGAGGACACACAAAGCCCTTGGTGCCCATCTCTTTCTCTCTCTCTCTCTCTCGCTCTCTCTCTCTCTCTCTCTCTCTCTCTCTCTCGTTACTCCGTAGTTACACCGCCTCGTCTCGGTGATGCTTAGCGAAGCGTTGTCTCCACCACCACCATGATGTCGTGCTGGTTGTGATCCCATCTACTTCTCCTCTCCCTCTTGCTGGATCAAGAAGGAGAAGACGTCATCAAGCCGCATGTGTGCTAAACTCGGAGGTGTCGTCCGTTAGGCAATAGATCGGTTGGATCGTGATCGGACCGCGAAGAGTACGACTACATCAACCATGTTATATACGCTTCCACTTAGCAATCTACAAGGGTATGTAGATTCTCTCCCCCTCTCGTAGCTATGCATCTTCATGGATAGATCTTCCGTGTGCATATAATTTTTTTTGTTTTCCATGCAACGTTACCCAACAGTGGCATCATGAGCCAGGTCTATGCGTAGATAATATGCACGAGTAGAACACAAAGGAGTTGTGGGCGGTGATGTTCATATTTTTCCCCACCAATGTCTTATTTTGATTCAGCGCATTGTGGGATGAAGCGGCTCGGACCAACCTTACATGTCCACGTACATGAGACTGGTTCCACCGGCTAACATGCAACTTATTTTGCATAAGGTGGCTAGCGGTTGTCTATTTCTCCCACTTTAGTTGAATCTAATTTGACTACGACGGTTCTTCCAGAAGGTTAAATAGCAACTTGATATTCACCTTGTGGTTTTGCGTAGGTAAGAACGGTTCTTGCTAGTTGCCCGTAGCAGCCACGTAAAACATGCAAAAACAAAGTAGAGGACGTGTAACTTGTTTTTGCAGGGCATGTTGTGATGTGATATGGTCAATATGTGATATGATATATGTTGATGTATGAGATGATCATGTTTTGTAATAAGTTCATGACTTGCATGTCGATGAGTACGACAGCCGGCAGGAGCCTTAGGGTTGTCTTTAATTATTGTATGACATGCGTGTCAATCACTAAGCGCCATGTAATTGCTTTACTTTATCGCTATGCGTTAGCAATAGTTGTAGAAGCAATAGTTGGCGAGACAAACCCGACGCAACAATGAAGATCAAGATGTCATGCCGGTGATGACGGAGATCATGTTGTTGCTTTGAAGATGGAGATCAAAAGCACAAGACGATGATGGCCATATCATGTCACATATTTTGATTGCATGTGATGTTTATCCTTTAATCATCTTATTTTTCTTAGAACAACAATAGCATTATAAGATGATCCCTTCACTTAATTTCAAGATAAAATTGTTATCCCCGAGTATGCACCGTTGCCAAAGTTCATCGTGTCGAAACACCTCGTGATGCTCGGGTGTGATAGATTCTACGTTCACATACAACGGGTGTAAGCCAGTTTTGCACATGCAGAATACTTGGGTTAAACTTGACGAGCCTAGCATGTACAGACATGGTCTCGGAACACTGGAAACTGAAAGGTCAAATGTGAGTCATATAGTAGATATGATCAACATAGATACGTTCACCATTGAAGACTACCCCATCTCACATGATGATCGGACATGGGTTAGTTGATTTGGATCATGTATCACTTAAACAACTTGAGGGATGTTGATTTAAGTGGGAGTTCATTAGTAATTTTATTAATTGAACTAAAATTTATCATGAACTTATTCCTTATAGTTTTTGCGAATCTATGTTGTATATCAATGGCCCGTGCTACCGTTCCCTTGAGTTTTAATGTGTTCCTATATAAAGCTAAGTTGAAAGATGATGGTAGAAACTACACAGACTGGGTCCATAACTTGAGGGTTGTCATCATTGCTACACATAAGAATTATGTCCTTGATGCACCGCTAGGTGACAGACCTGCTGCAGGAGCTGAAGCAGATGTTATGAACGTCTAGCAGGCTCGATCTGATGACTACTCAATAGTTTAGCATGCCATGCTTTATGGCTTGGAACTGGGATTTCAAAAGCGTTATGAACGCCACGGAGCATATGAGATGTTCCAAGAGCTTTAATTGATATTTCGAGCTAATGCCCGGGTTAAGAGATATGAAGTCTCCAACAATTTCTTTAGCTGTAAGATGGAGGAGAATAGTTCTGTCAGTTAACACATACTCAAAATGGCTGGGTACCACAACCACTTGACTTAGCTGGGAATTGATCTTCCAGTTGAGAGTGTTATTGATAGAGTTCTTCAGTCACTTTTACCAAGCTATAAAGGCTTAGTGATGAACTATAATATGCAAGGGATGAGGAAAACGATTCCCGAGCTCTTCGCGATGCTGAAATCGGCGGAGGTAGATATCAATAAAGAGCATCAAGTGTTGATGGTTAACAAGACCACCAATTTTAAGAACCCTCAAAGATGAGGGGAGGTAAGGAACTTCCATCCAGTTTTGCTTTAGATTCACCTTCTGCTATGAGTAAACTTGCAACACCACCACATGCTATCAATTCTAATATGTCGCAAGTTATCGATGATGCTACTTCTACTATGAATGATGCTTATGATGATGATGCTAGTACCTTGCTTGATAATGATGATGTGCCACTTGGTGAATTTCTTGATGAACAAATTGCTAGAGTAATACAACATGATGTTGTTGAATCTGATGATGAGCTTGAAACTAAAACTCCTGAAACACCTGCTAGAACTAGCCTTCCTAGATATGAATTGCCTAAGGTACCGGAAGGTTATGTTATGAATGAGGAAACAACTAGAGATATTTTTGCTTGAAGGGATAGAGATGATGTAGAGAAATTATTATGCAAGTATAAAGAAAAATCTCTGAATGCTAGAATGAAATGTGATCCTAAGTTTGCTAATTCACCTATCTTTATTGATGACAAGGATTATGAATTCTTTGTTGAACCAGAGTTAATTACTTTCGTTGAATTTGATCCTTTCCATGGTTATGAAACTAAAACTGTTATGGCACATCTTACTAAGTTGAATGATATAGCCACCCGTTTTACTCATTATGAGAAAAATCGCTATTACTTTATTCTCAAATTATTTCCTTTCTCATTAAAGGTGATGCTAAAGCTTGGTACAATACGCTTACTACTGGTTGTGTGCGTAGTCCCTAGGATATGATTTATTACTTCTCTGAAAAATATTTTCCTGCTCATAAGAAACAAGTTGCCTTACAGGAAATATTTAACTTTGTGCAAATTAAAGAAGAGAGTCTCCCGCAAGCTTGGGGGAGGCTTTGCCAGTTACTTAATGCTTTGCCTGATCATCCTCTCAAGAAAAATGAAATACTTGATATCTTCTATAATGGACTAACCGATGTTTCTAGGGACTTCCTAGATAGTTGTGCTAGTTGTGTTTTCAGGGAACAAACTATTGCTCAAGCTGAAGAATTATTGAATAACATATTGAAAAATTATGATGATTGGACTCTTCCTGAACCACCGCCTAAACCCACTCCGAAGAAGAGGGGCGTATTATATCTCAGTCCTGAAGATATGCAAGAGGCAAAGATATCTATGAAGGAAAAGGGTATTAAAGCTGAGGATGTTAAAAATTTACCTTCTATTGAAGAAATAGATGGGCTTGATAAACCACCATTGCCTAAAGTGGTAGAGGTAAATTCTTTAATGAAGTTCAATGATAATGATAATCCTCACGATATGCATCCTAGCCAATGCCTTTATGAATTTGAAAAATATATTACAAAATAAGATCACTTCAATGCAAATGTTATGAAACAATTGAAATATAACTCTGATATGATTGCTCGCTTGAGTGACTTCTTATTTAGAATTTCAAATGATGTCAAAGGTGTTGGAAAACATGCTTCTACAAACTCAGTTAGAACAAGTTGCTAAATCTCAAAGAGAGTTACTTGATGAAATGAATCATAATATAAATGACTTTGCTGTTAGAGTTGCAACTTGAGGAGGTAAAATGACTCAGGAACCACTTTATCCTGAGGGACACCCCAAAAGGATTGAACAAGATTCACAAAGAGCTAATGCTAATGCACCTAGTCCTTCTAGAAAGACAAAGAAATAGAAAAATTATAGGACTTTGCAAGCTTCTAGTGAACCTGAAGTAGAAAAACCTCCTGATAATGATAAAGAAACTTCTATATGAGATGCTGAAACTCAATTTGGTAATGAACATCCACCTAGTGATAATGAAAAATATAATGTTGATGTTCATGAAGATGCTCAATCAAACAATGAAAAAGAACCAAATATTGATGTTGAGATAGAACCACCTATTGATCTTGATAACCCACAACCCAAAAATAAAAGATATTATAAAAGAGACTTCATTGCTAGAAAACATGGTAAAGAAAGAGAACTGTGCGTTCAAAAACCTATTCCTTTTCCACCCAAGTCAACTAAAAACAATGATGTTGAAGAATTTGAACGCTTTGCTAAAATGCTGAGGCCAGTCTTTTTGCGTACTCGCTTGACTGATATCTTGAAAATGCCTCCTTGTGCAAAGTATATGAAAGACATCATCACAAATAAGAGAAAAATACCAGAAGCTGAAATCTCCACTATGCTTGCTAATTATACTTCCAAAGATGGAGTACCGAAACAACTTGGAGATCCGGGTATACCAACTGTACCTTGCTCTATCAAAAAGAATTATGTGAAAACTGGTTTGTGTGATTTAGGAGCTGGTGTTAGTGTTATGCCTTTCTCTTTATATAAAAGACTTGACTTGAATAAACTCACACCTACTAAGATATCTTTGCAAATGGCTGACAAATCAACTGCCATACCTATCGGTATTTGTGAGGATGTGCCCGTTGTTTTTGCTAATGTTACTATTTTGACTGACTTTGTTATACTTGAGATGCCCGAGGACGACAACATATCGATTATCCTTGGTAGACCCTTCTTGAATACTGCAGGGTTGTTATTGATTGCAATAAAAGCAAGTTCACGTTTCATATTGATGGTAATGAGCATACGATGCACTTTCCGAATAAACAATTCCAAGTGAATGGTATTAATGTTATTGAAAAATCTTTAACAATCACTATTGGAAGTTTTCAAATACCTCTACCTACTGTCAAAAAGAAATATGAAATGCTTACTATTGGGGACATTCATATCCCCGTCGAGCTAACTTAGTGATTTACGAAAGTTCTTCGATTTCATGCTAATCGAAAGTGGTTGTTAGTAAGACCTGATCAACCTTATTAATGAATCATTTTTTAGCGGTATGAAGTTGATGAATTTAGTAAGCACTACCTTATGTCCCTACCTTTTGTTTTCTGTTTGTATTAGTTAAATAAAATAAAATGCCATGTTTTGTCTGTTTTTTGAATTTCCTGTGCAATAAAAAATGACCCAAAAATAAAAGTGCTCAGAATGCTCTGAAAATTTTATACGATTTTTTCTGAATATTTCTGAATTTTTGGTGCAAATAATACCAGAGGGAGGTGCACCAGGTGGGCACAACCCACCTGGGCGCGCCAGGACCCCCAGGCGCGCCCTGGTGGGTTGTGGTACCCACATGGGCCCCCTCACTTATCTCTTTAGGCCACATCACCACTTACCTCTAGAAAAAAAATCTCCATTGCTCTCTCTCCCGTGTTCTTGAGCTCAAACCCGCGGATTTAGATCTCTTTGCTCGAAGCTCCATTTCTGAAACTATTTCAGGGGATTGTTTCTTGGTATGTGACTCCACCGTTTGTCCAATTAGTTTTTGTTTTAGTGGTTTATACTTTAAATAAGTAGCTACTCTTGGTGCTGTTGTAGATGTGCTTGCATGTTCAATTCTTAGTGTTCTAAGTAGTTTGAATACTTGCTATGGCCTCTATGTATCCCTATGAGTAGCTGCTATAAATTTTGTGAAGTTTTGTTGAGAAAATTTTATGGACTAAAAATTCAGATTTTTGTACATAGGAAAATTGTACGCGGACATTATGAACTTGTTTGGAAGGAATTCTTCGAGGAGAAGATCCTTGGGGGCATCTCCTAGTGACAGTTCCGCTCGTCGGTCTTATGTTGAACCAAGTGAAAGTTCCACACGAAGTGCCACTACCAAAACATGCTTATGGCCTTGTGATGGGTATATGATGCGAGTGGGCATTAAGGAGGAACCTGAGCAATATGTTCACAATGCCGGTCTCAGTCCCTACCTTTTAGATAAGCGTGAACAACGCCAACTTCTCACTAAATCATTTGTCAAAGGATTTAAATATTTTCCACATGAGTCTAGGGTGTCATTTATGCTTTATGATAATCCATTTACAATTCCACTAGAGAACTTTGCTTACCATTGCAAACTTTCATTTTGGGTTTCTCTTGATGAGCCACCAATGGCTAAGTATGAGTCTTTCTTGACTAGCCTTTGCTACGGTGAAAATAGGGGAGTGAGACAAGGAAGAATAAAGAGCATTCACTTTCCCGCAATTCAGTATTTTGCATTATTTAACGAGAAATGGATAGTAGGCAAGCAAGACTATAGCATACTTTGTGCGACAGACTTGAGCCTCATTCACACCGCTCTCACTGGTGAAAGGAATTATAACCTTGGAGCGACTGTTGCACGTAGACTTCAGCATAACTGCTAAAAGTGGCTGGTTCTATGGTGGAATTTACGCCACGCGTTTAGCACGAGGGCTGGGTGTTTCACCTTTACCCTTTGATCCCATCCTACCCACGCAGTATTTAGACTTTGACACCTTAAAAGAGAATAAGATTCTCAAGGGAAAGGTTGATAACTTCACTTATAATCTGTTGTTTAACCAATCACATGTTGTGGACACATATTTGCCTGCGCCTGCTCTTTTTGACTATAACAGCAAGGGAAGATATTTTGTTCTTGAGAGCGAGGCCCGAGCTCATAACGCGGCAATGATGGCAGCACGGCAGGCCGAGTCGTCCGCACCGAGAGCCTCCGTAAGCTACCACGCTGAGTACTATCCAGGCTACTGATCTACTACCAAGTTAGGCCAAAATCCTAAGCTTGGGGAGTACGTGTTCTCACCAACATTACATTCATATTCACATATCATTCCATTCATCGGTGTTCACACTTTTTCATTATATCATCCATGCTTAGATTTATTTTCTGGCTTTACTCTTGTGTGTTTGAAAAACTTTAGAAAAACCAAAAAAATTAGTTGTACTAATTTACTTTCTATGCATGCTTAGTAGTAGAACTAAAAAGAAAATCCAAAAAGATTTCCTTGTTCTTCTTTTGCTTGTTGGGAGCTTTCCCGTGTAAATAGTTTTTCTCGTTTTTGCTTTTCCCTTTTTATTTGCTTGTTCAAGAAAACCAAAAACTCCAAAAATATTTCAGTATGTTTCTCTGAACTTCTTTTCTTTTTATTCGAGTCTTACCAAGGATAAGACCACGATGAAAATGTTGAGTGGCTCTCATATGAATAATTGTTGAACTAATAAGAGAACATTTTACCTTGTCTTCTCCTGTTGAATAAAATGTCTTACAGATTCCAGCTTAGTCCATGGCACTCTTGCACTATTATTATTTTCATATCATTCAGTCGTGCAAGTGAAAGGCAATAATGACGATATTTGATGAACTGGCCGTGGCAAAGACAAACTGGTATGAACTCGACTTGTCCTGTCTGTGTAAATATGTTTAACCCAGCATCCATGCTTCAGCTCGTTATGATTAAACATGTTGTAACGCCCCGAGACCGATGTGACAGGTGTCGTGCAGTTATTCGTTGTTGTTGCGTTGTCATTGCTTGTGTGTCATGCATCTCATATCATGTCATCATGTGCATTGCATTTGCATACGTGTTCGTCTCATGCATCGGAGCATTTTCCCCGTTGTCCGTTTTGCAATCCGGCGCTTCGTTCTCCTCCGGTGGTCATTTCTACCTTTCTTTCTTGTGTGGGGATTAAACATTTCCGGATTGGACCGAGACTTGTCATGCGGCCTTGGTTTACTACCGGTAGACCGCCTGTCAAGTTTCGTACCATTTGGACTTCGTTTGATACTCCAACGGTTAACCGAGGGACCGAGAAGGCCTCGTGTGTGTTGCAGCCCAACACCCTTCCATTTTGGCCCAAAACCCACCTAACTCTGTTCCATCATCTCGGTCGTTCGATCACGATCGCGTGGCCGAAAACCGCACCTCATTTGGAGCTTCCTAGCTCCCTATACGTATAAAAGAGCACCCCTCCCCGAAATTTCGGATCATTTCGCGGACGAAACCCTAACTTCAGCCTCTCCGCGCCGCCGGACACTTCTCCCCCGCAGCCCGGACATGTCCGCCGCCGCTTTCGTCCAATCCGGAGCCGACACGTGTCGTTGTGCCCACTTCCCCGCCGCAAGGACCCGCCATGCCCGGATCCGGCCCTTCTCCGCCGCCGCGCAGCCCGTACGCTGCCTTCACCATCGCGTCGCGCCGCCGCCGTGGAACTCCGGCGAGGCTTCGCCAGATCCCTGCCCGGAGTCTTCTCTGCCACCCGGTCGTGCCTCGTGACGCACCATCGCCGCCGCGGTGAGCTCGCGCCGGCCCCGCCTTCTGCTCCTCCCTCCCTGGTCTCTCTCACGGCCTCTCTCTCTCCCGCAGGTGCTCGCCGGCGACGAGGCGTCAAGCTCGTCGTCCCGAGCCGCTCCCGCCATTTCCACACCGGATCCGGTGAGCCACCGCCCGGATCTATCCATCCCCGGCGCTCCCCGTCGCTCTCCGGCCGTCGTCGTGCCCTCCGCCCTCGTCGGGAACCCGGTGCGCCGTCGCCACCATTGATCGGGAACCAGATCCCCGCTCGACGCCGTTGACCCTCCGCGTGGGCCTCGCCTCCGGTCCAGTGCAGCGTGCCAAGGCCCAGCGCCGCCTCGGCCTGCCCTCTCTCCGCGCGCCAGCGTGCCCCCTGCCAGGCCGCTCCTGCTACCGGGCCAGGCCCATGGGTGAGCCACCCACATCCCAGCGCCCCTTCTCCCCTGTGCCTGTTGGGCTGCCCAGTTTCAGCCCGATGCATGTTTTTTTTCCTGTTGCAATTTTGTCTATTATCCTGAGTCAGCCAGTTTTGCAGTTTAGTCCCCCTAGATCATGCATTTACTAACTCACAAATGGTGCATCGGATTAAAATGATTTATATATGAAACTTGCTCAGAATTTTGTGTAGATTAATACTATCCAACTTTCACCTATGTTTAAAATGTTTAAAATGTTGTTTGCATTAATTTGCCCCTATGCCATGCTAATACGGTTTAATTCATAACTAAATAACCGTAGCTCCGAATTAAATAAACTTTATATGTAAATGGGGTAGAATTTTGCCTAGTTTATCATGGTGACCTTTATTTGCATATTAAACAACTCTAAAATTGTGTTTAGGGCAGAACAGTACCAAACCTAATTTATGCTCATGAGGAGTTTCCGGAATTGTTGTTCGTTGCTTCCGGCCTCATTTAAACTTGCCTAGATAGGTAGTTTTGTTGTGCTTCACCTCTTGCCATGTTAATCAACATTTAATATTGTTGGGGTACATAAACGAGAGGGAACTAAATAATTGATGTGGTGTTTTGTCAATATGCATCCCGATGCATATTGAGCTCCACCTAATCTGTAGGATTGTTTGTGCATTTAGCCATGCCCTGCCTCATTAAACCGGACATGCATCATACTCGTTTGTGCGTCATGCCATGTTGATGTCTGGGTTGTTTACTATGTTGTTTTCTCTTTTCCGGTGTTGCTTCTTCGGGTTGGTTCCGATAACGTCGTGTTGTGAGGACCCGTTCGTCTACGTCCGTTTGTCTTCTTTATGGACTCGTTCTTCTTCCTATCGGGATCTCAGGCAAGATGACCATACCCTCGAAATCACTTCTATCTTTGCTTGCTAGATGCTCGCTCTTTTGCTATGCCTATGCTGCGATACCTACCACTTGCTTATCATGCCATCCATATTGTTGAACCAAGCCTCTAACCCACCTTGTCCTAGCAAAACTTTGTTTGGCTATGTTACCGCTTTGCTCAGCCCCTCTTATAGCGTTGTTAGTTGCAGGTGAAGATTGAAGTTTGTTCCTTGTTGGAACATGGAGATGTTGTTTCTTGTTGGAACATGTTACTTGTTGGGATATCACAATATATCTTATTTAATTAATGCATCTATATACTGGTAAAGGGTGGAAGGCTTGTACTGCCTTGTACACTCGAGCCCGTGTAGGCCCCACCACGAAAACTTCGGACGAAATCTCTATCATATGTTTGTTCCGGCTTATTCTGCAAGCCAGTCCTTTGTTTTTGTTTTGAGTTGTGGTATTCGAGTTGCTTCAATGTCAAGTGTTGATTCCATACCTTTCCGAAATGGTGTTCTCATACTCCGATGTGAATACCAATCCTTCTCGACAATCGAGATTGTCATGTCAATCCTTTTCAACCGGCGTGTTTCTCTTCAAGTGGATCCGATCACTTCAACATCAGCAAGACCAATTATCATTTCTTCTCAACGGTGGTTGTTTCATCCGTCTCCAAGTTGCCTTTGTTTTTTCCCGCCCACCCACCCTTTTTCCTCAAGGACTAAGATTTCTTTACCAAGTATCCTTTTATTTTTGTGAAGTTTCTCCATTCTTTTCCGTCAATGTTCTTACCCGGTGGTTCTCAAGAACATGTTCTACTAGTTCGTCATTCCTCATTCCTTTCTCTTCTCCGGTGGATTCAAGTCAAGTTTTGTTGATCATACCTTTTTCCTCATTTCAATGTCTTCTCATACCGGTGCACCTCATTATCATTCTACTTCTCGCTATTTGTTATTCTGGAGTGCTCAAGATATCTCGAAGATTCGTGTTTCCACTCTGCATTCGTTCAAGCTCTTTCGAGATTGGTATCTCATTCAAGTCATTTAATTCAACCGGTGCAACATCTCTTTTAAATCTTTTCAACGGTGTTCTTTTGAGTGGGCTCTAACCCACAGGTCTTTTCCCAGGATCTTACCTGACTCTTCTATTTTCCCAGAGCTATCCTAAATTCTTCTCTAAGTCTGACGTAAGAATGAGTTATCATCAGTCAAATGCTTTTCTCCAAGATCTTTCAAATTCTTTTCATAGTTGGCTCAACCTATTCGCTTTTGATTCTTCCGGTGTGCCTCAATAATTCTTGGTGGTGTTTCTCGTTGTCATTCTCATCATTTGAAGACCGAAGAAGAGTTTCTCTTTAATCTTGCTCTATTCTCTTCAAGATTCATGGTGCTAGCTTGTTGCCATCCTCTCATAATTGTTTTCGATTGTGAGAATCTTTTTCACCCATCAGGAGATATTCAAGAGTCTTCTCAGTTTGTCATCCGGAGTCCATCAATTCAGGGTTATTCATTCTCAGCTATCAGTTATCATTCTCCTATCTTGCCGGTGCATCAATCGAATATCCTCTAATCAGTTCTTGATCTCTTCGTTCTCATGTATCTAAATACCCTAAAGTATCTTCATTCATTTTGCAATTCTTCCCGGTGATTTGTGCATTTGCTACGTTCAATTTCAATTCTTACGGTGGTTCGTTCAAGAGTTCTCTTTCTTTGTTATCATATCAATGCATTCGTTCTTTCCAAATCCTACCGGTGGTAAAGGGTGGAAGGCTTGGCGTTATGCCTGGTGTTTTGTTCCACTCTTGCCGCCCTAGTTTCCGTCATATCAGTGTTATGTTCCCGGATTTTGCGTTCCTTACGCGGTTGGGCTATAATGGGAACCCCTTGACAGTTCGCCTTGAGTAAAACTCCTCCAGCAATGCCCAACATTGGTTTTACCATTCGCCACCTAGCCTCTTTTTCCCTTGGGTTTCGCGGACTCAAGGGTCATCATTATTTTACCCCCCCCCCCCGGGCCAGTGCTCCTCTGAGTGTTGGTCCAACCTGTCAGCTGCCGATGGCCACCAGGGGCAACTCTGGGCTGGCTTACCCATACCTAGGACAATCTGAGTGTGCCCTGAGAAAGAGATATGTGCAGCTCCTGTCAAAATGTCTTGTTGTACCGGGATACCGAGTCTGATCGGAATGTCTCGGGAGGAGGTCTATTCCTTCGTTGACCGTGAGAGCTTGTGATGGGCTAAGTTGGGACACCCCTGCAGGGATTTGAACTTTCGAAAGGCGTGCCCGCGGTTATGGGCAGATGGGAATTTGTTAATGTCCGATTGTAGATAACTTGACACCAGATCCGAATTAAAACGCATCAACCGCGTGTGTAACCGTGATGGACTCTTCTCGGCGGAGTCCGGGAGGTGAACACGGTGTTGGAGTTATGCTTGACGTAGGTCGCTATAGGATCACTTCTTGATCGCTACTAGCTTCACGACCGTGCCTTGCTTCTCTTCTCGCTCTCTTTTGCGATTGTAGCCACCATATATGCTAGTCGCTTGCTGCAGCTCCATCTCATTACTCCATCCTTCCTATAAGCTTAAATAGTCTTGATCTCGCGGGTGTGAGATTGCTGAGTCCTCGTGACTCACAGATACTTCCAAAACCAGTTTGCAGGTGCTGATGAATCCGCGCAGATGACGCAACCAAGCTCAGGAGGAGCTCGTTGAAGAGCTTTCCCGTTGTGTTGTTTCGTTCTAGTTGGTCAGTAGTGGAGCCCAGTTGGGGTCGATCGGGGACCTTTGTCGCATTTGGGGTTCTTCTTTTATTTTGGTTCCGTAGTCGGACCTTGATTGTATCTGGATGATGTAATGCTTTATTCATGTAATTGTGTGAAGTGGCAATTGTAAGCCAGCTATGTATCTCTTTCCCTTATGTATTACATGGGTTGTGTGAAGATTACCTCACTTGCGACATTGCTTTCAATGCGGTTATGCCTCTAAGTCGTGCTTCGACATGTGGGAGATATAGCCGCATCGACGGCGTTACACATGTTTGCAATGACAATTAGAGATTATAGTTTCTCATGCCATGCATAAGTAGCTGGGAGTGGGTAATGATTTATCTTGGATATCAACATAGCGTTAAAATGATTGTGAAGTAGTATGATGATATGGTATCCTCCTCTGAATGTTTGAGTGGCTTGACTTTGCACATGTTCATGCATGTAGTTGAATCAAAACCAACATAGCCTCTATGATATTTATGTTCATGGTGTTCATATCCTACTCATGCTAGTGTTCAATGTTACGTATGCATAATGCATGGTTATGATCGTTGTTGCTCTCTAGCTGGCCACTTCTCAATCTAATTGCTAGCCTTCGCCTGTGATAAGTGGGGACTCTGCTTGTACATAAAAAAACCTTGAACCCAAAGTTATTCCAGATGAGTCCACCATACCTACCTATATACGGTATTACCCTGCCGTCCTAACTAAATTTGCATGTGCCACCTCTAAAAGGTTCTAAAAAATTATCCTTTTTGTGTGCCTAGATTGTTCATTAAACGACAGGAGGTGGTCGATATCGTCCATGCTAAGCGGGTTGTTCTCAGGTCGAGTGTTTATTCACTCGCCATCGCACGAGAAAATGGGCGGTAATAGGGATTCCCAGTCCCGAACTAAAAAATGCAAATAATTAAACAAAACTCCTCCGGGACTGATGTTGGTATGGACGGCACCCATTCTTTCGGACAAGCCATGGAGTGTGATTGATGGTGGAGGGGGAGTAAACCTTTACTGTTATCGCTTGGGAACCGCCACTAGCATGCTTAGCATGGAAGATATTGATAACTGATGGTCGTGAAGTGAATGAGAAGGGTGCATGTCTCAAAATATCATTTATCTCTGTTTTAAAAATTGAGCTCTCGCACCTCTGCAAATCACTGCTTCCCTCTGCGAAGGGACTTTCTATTTACTTTTATGTTGTGTCATCACCTTCTAAAACAAGCGCTAGAAACTGAGAGAGCACAACTGTTATGATTTATGCATTGTGTGTAGCTAATGTTGGGTGCATCAAGACTGGATCTTTTCTACCATGAATTACAATGTTTAGTCGCTGCTTGAACTTTGGAGGTGCTCTGCATTTATGTTTTGCGGTCTCAGAAAGGGCTAGCGAGATACCACTATTGTCATATTATATCATGGTTGTTTTGACAACCTGTTGCTGTTTGAGATACCTTATTATTGCTCGCTAGTTGATTATGTCATTGATATGAGTTAATATAATCTTTAAGAGTTATTGTTGACAAGGTTAGTTATAATGCTGGCTGGAAACCTGGGTGTTGTTTAAGCCTATTTATGCAAACAAGAGCAAAAGAGTTCGTAAAAGTTTTTGTTTCTCACTTTCAGTTTATCAACTGAATTGCTTGAGGACAAGCAAAGGTTTAAGCTTGGGGGAGTTGATACGCCTCCAACGTATCTGCTTTTTCTCATGCTTTTCCTCTTGTTTTGGACTCTAATTTGCATGATTTGAATGAAACTAACCCTGGACTGACGCTGTTTTCAGCAAAACTACCATGGTGTTCTTTTTGTTCAGAAATAAAAGTTCTCGAAATGAAACGAAACTTTGCAAGGAATTTTTATGGAATAAAAGAGGATTTTTGGAGCCAAGACCCACCAGAGAGGGGCCCCTGGGTGGGCACAACCCACCAGGGCACGCCCCCCTCTCCTGGCGCGCCCAGGTGGGTTGTACCCACCTGGTGGCGCCGTTGACGATCCCCCTGATACTATAAAATCACATTATTTCGGGAAAAAATGGGGGACAAAGAATTATCGTGTTCCACGAGATGAAGCCGCCGCCATGTCCTGTTCTTCATCGGGAGGTCAGATCTGGAGTCCGTTTGGGGCTCCGGAGAGGGGGATCTTCGTTGTTCATCATCACCAACCCTTCTCCATCGCCAATTCCATGATGCTCCCCACCGGGAGTGAGTAATTCCTTCATAGGCTCGCTGGTCGGTGAGGAGTTGGATGAGATTCATCATGTAATCGAGTTAGTTTTGTTAGGGCATGATCCCTAGTATCCACTATGTTCTTAGATTGATGTTGCTATGACTTTGCTATGCTTAATGCTTGTCACTTTGGGCCCGGGTGCCATGAACTCAGATCTGAACCATTTATGAATTCATCATTATATCCATGTTCTAGATCCGATCTTGCAAGTTATGTCACCTACTACATGTTATGATCCGACAACCCTGGAGTGACAACAACTGGGCCCACTCTCGGTGATGACCGTAGTTTGAGGATTTCATGTATTCAGTATGTGTTAATGCTTTGTTCTGGTTCTCTATTAAAAGGAGGCCTTAATATCCCTTAGTTTCCAATATGGACCCGCTGCCACGGGACGGTAGGACAAAACATGTCATGCAAGTTCTTTCCATAAGCACGTATGACTATTTACGGAATACATGCCTACATTATATCGATGAACTGGAGCTAGTGCCATATCGCCCTAGGTTATAACTGTCACATGATGAATATCATCCAACAAGTCACTGATCCAATGCCTACGAATTTATCTTATATTGTTTCTGCTAAGTTACTACTGCTATCATCACTGCTACACTTGCTACAAAATACTGCTATCATTGTTACTGTTACCGTTTCTACTGTTACTACTCTCAAAGCTATCAAACTACTTTGCTACTTATCACTTCGCTGCAGATAATTAATCTCCAGGTGTGGTTGAATAGACAACTCAGCTGCTAATACCTTCAAATATTCTTTGGCTCCCCTTGTGTCGAATCTATAAATTTGGGTTGAATACTCTACCCTCAAAAACTATTGTGATCCCCTATACTTGTGGGTAATCAGCCAATACCGTCAAAATACAATCAGGCTGATCAACCGGACCGACCACCACGTGGATGGGACAAAACGGCTAATTATGCCGAACACCGGCCCGCACCCCCTCGCCATAGGGGCAAGGAGACAGTGGCTCCGGGCTACACATACGACTTACGTCAGGACCTGACCAATAGAGCTGGCCAGACCAGATCAATCTATGGCAAGAGGACGTGCCCCAGCACGAGATGACGGCCATCAAGCCTGGCACGACAAACATAACCAAGTCCAGGATCAACACCGAACACAGATGTCATCCGAACTCCGTCACGATGTCGCCCGGTACAGAGGTGCCGCACACCCTATGTTCTTTACCGATGAGGTAATGTAGCACCAATTTTCAGAGGGGTTTAAACCCGTGAACATCAAGCAATACGATGGAACGACGGATCCCGTCGTATGGATTGAATATTTTCTTCTCCACATTCACATGGCTCACGGAGACGATCACGCCATTAATTACCTCCCTTTGAAGCTGAAAGGGCCAGCACGACACTGGTTGAACAGCCTCCCAAAAAACGCCATTGGAAGTTGGGAAGACTTAAAGTATGCTTTTCGGGCCAACTTTCAGGGCACTTATGTCCGGCCACCGGATGCTGATGACATGAGTCACATAATTCAGTAGCCCGGAGAGTCAGCTTGCAAACTTTGGAATTGTTCTTACTTAAAAATAACTAAATCATGGATTGTCCGGACGCCGAGGCCTTAGCGGCATTTAAGCACAGTGTCTGTGACGAATGGCTCACCCGACACCTTGGCCAGGAAAAGCCGAAGACCATGGCGACTCTTACTGCACTTATGACCCACTTCTGTGCGGGCGAAGATAGCTGGTTGGCTCATAGAAGCAACCGTTCCAATGACCCCGGCACTTCGGAGGCCAGGGATGGCAATGGCAGGCCACGACGCAACAAAAACAAACATCAGAACAATAATGAAACAGAGGATACGATAGTAAATGCCGGATTCAGTGGCTCCAAACCCAGTCAACGAAAGAAGCCGTTCAAAGGCAATAGGGACGGTCCATCCAACTTGGACAAAATGCTAGAGAGACCTTGCCAGATTCATGGCACCCTGACAAGCCTGCCAACCACACCAACAGAAACTGCTGGGTTTTCAAACAAGGCCGGCAAATTAAATTCGAACATAAGGGGAAAGGACCTCAAAGCGTGGATGATGACGAGCCTCACCCGTCGAATAGTGGGGGACAGAAATAGTTTCCCCCCGAGGTGAAAACGGTGAATATGATCTATGTCACCCACATCCCCAAGAGGGAGCGCAAATGCACATTAAGGGACGTATATGCCGTAGAGCCTGTCGCCCCAAAATTCAACCCATGGTCGGCTTGTCCGATCACCTTTGATCGCAGGGACCACCCAACCAGTATACATCACGGAGGTTCGGCAACCCTGGTACTCGATCCTATCATCGACAGATACCATCTCACTAGAGTCCTTATGGACGGCGGCAACAGCCTCAACTTGATCTATCAAGATATTGTCCGTAAGATGGGTATCGACCCGCCAAGAATCAAGCCTAGTAACACTACCTTTAAAGGAGTGATACCCGGTGTGGAGGCCCGCTGCACGGGCTCCTTAACACTTGAAGTAGTATTCGGCTCTCCAGACAACTTCTGAAGCGAAGAATTGATCTTCGACATCGTCCCTTTTCACAGTGGTTATCACGCACTGCTTGGACGAACTGCTTTCGCCCGCTTTAATGCAGTCCCGCACTATGCTTATTTGAAACTCAAAAATTCCTGGACCGCGTGGCGTCATCACAGCAAATGGAAATATGGAGCGCTCCCTCTATACTGAGGAGCACACCGCAGCCCTGCAGCCGAGGTACAGGGCGGCCTCATCAAGCCAAACAGCTCATCGGTCATCAAGACCCATAACATTGCTAAGCGAGTCCGATCCGCATTACAGTGCGGTAGCTTGGTGGATCCGGAGCTTGAATAGCAGTTTAGCCTCCGCTGACCGCCCCATAAGGTTGCGGCATACGTACCGCGCATACATAACTACGCACTTAAAATACCTTGGGCAACGTTGAAGGCACACTGCGGAAAATGTCCATAGTATGGCTTGACCCTATTCGGACCCTAAATATTTTCCCCCATTGCAAGTTCATTAAAAAAACCTACCCACTCTATGGTTGTACGGGGGATCCTCTCTAGGTCCCTCTTTCTTGCAGACGACCATCGACTCCTCCTCTCAAAAGATTCCTTACCAAGGAGAAACGGCGCAGACATGCGGCAGGGCACCATTGGGATCTTCAAACGACTACTTTTAGGCCATGTGTAAAACTTTCCCTTGTGTAAACTTTTGGCATGTAACATGGCCTCGATATTCATGGCATTATCTGTAACAACACGTCTCGGCGTATTAATCAGGGTATAAAGGAAGCAGTTGATCACCACTTCTGTTTGGCACTCATTCATTTTATATTATCATATGTATTCCCTCCCTACTTCAGAATGCCACACGTGCTTTAGTCCGGCCTTAACACCGGGGGTTGTATTCGGCCCTGCACATTTTAAGTCCGAACACCTATAGGGAACTCTCCGGCGTCCCGGATATTGCATTATATGCATCGGCTCTGAATCATGTCTTTGGTCCATAGTTGGGTTGTCCGGCTCCTGTGCTTACCACCTTGCGTTCCGCTCGTTCGGCTAAGGTAGTAAAGGGAGAACTACTGCGATTGTATTTCTGGTCCGTCCGGTCAAGTACCTCAGTAGAGAAAGCCGAAAACTGACTGTCATGGCAAGCGAGAGCTGGTCGGCGATCCGGCGACTTAGTATTATACTACAAATCGTTAGCGATTCACCCCGTGTTATACGAGGGGATGGTCTTCGTCCATCCGCGTGGAAAAGGCACCGCAGTCAGAATAGCTACACACGCACCAGGGGCTACTACTTAGTTCCACATTTAAACTCCTATGGCTAAGTGAAGGTAATAAAGTTGCATAGTCCAATTGCCTGGTTCACCTCACGGACACCTCCTTTACGGACCAAGACGTTGGATAAAGTGTGGTCACGCGTTATGTAGAACACCCCTGTAGCATCTACATGGGGGCTGAAGCCGACGACTGGCAACTTTCAGAAATATAACAATAAACGGCCGCACAGGAGGAAAAATCACTTGAAACAAAAGGTGCAAGCATAGATATCTCACATCATGGGTTCATAACATAGTTTGTACAACCTAAACACATTCAATCAGATATCACGTCCTTAGAACATTGGCCCTCTACTACTTGGGCTCCTTCTAGGACGTCGTCATAGTACCTCTCCGGCTTCCGATGATCTTTGCCTTTGGGCGGACCTGCGTCGCCACTTTAGTGGCCTTCATCTTCGCCCATTGCATCTTGACGCGGGCAAAGTCCATCCGGGCACCCTCTATGCAGACCGAGCACTTCACAGCATCAATCCGCGGCCGCACATCGACCAGCCGCTTCACCAAACCAAACTAGCTGCTAGGAATCGGCTTGGCCGGCCAGAGTTGGACTATTAGGTCCTTCATGGCCAGGCCTGCCACCCAATGCAGCTCCGTCAGCTGCTTCAGCTGGTCATTCAGAAGCGTCGGGTGTTTCGGCACGAGATATTGCAACCAGAATAGCTTCTCGGTTGAGTTCCCCTCCTGGGCTCAGAAGAACTCTGCGGCATTAGCGACACTCTTTGGAAGATCCGCAAATGCGCCTGAAGAACTCCATACTCGTGTGAGCAAAGCGTACCTCTTACCTCCAAAGATACTTTGCAAAATAAAGGCCTTACCAGCCGCTATCTGCCTCGCCTGGTGGATCTCTTCGCGAGCGCTCCGGGACTCGCTCTGTGCTTCTTTGGCATTACAGAGAGCCTTGGCAAGCTTGGAAGACTAGGGCGAAGTCTTCTTCTCCAATGTTTCGCATTTGCTGATGGCATCTTTTAGCTCCTGCTCGACTTCGTCCACCCGAGCTTCATGTTGGCGGAGGGTAACTTGTTCGGCCACTACTTCAGCAGCCGCTTTATCAGCGGCTGCCTTATTTTCCTCTGCTTCCTTCTTGGCTTGGGCAAGGGCGCCTTTGAGGGTCTCGACCTTGGCTGCGCCACCTATGATCATAATCAAAGAATTCTATGAGTTAACCTCTCAATATACATAAAGCTTCTGATATGAAAATAAATTCCTTCTTAAACATTGTACGCATACCTTGCGTTTCATCGAACCGCTTGTTGATGCGGTCGAGCTCCTCATCAGCCACCTGAAGCTTCCGATTGAGTTCGGAAACTTCTACGGCCTGGGCGGTAGCCGCCAACATGGAGGCACGTTACAATGGTAGCGCAGCATGTTACTATCCTGATTACTATGTGGATCCTTTGTCCAGTTTTTTCTAAACCGGGCTGAAAGGACCACGATGTCGCCTTGAGGGGGGGTGAATAGGCGTTTTAAAAACTTCTACGGATTTGGCTATATCCTGATGCGGAAATAAACTAAGCGGATACTTTTCAAGCACAAATCCTAAATATACTAGGCTCAACTAAGTGCACCAACAACTTATTCTAAATAAGATGAGCACAACAAGGATACTAGTAAGCAATGGTAAGTTACACGAACTTACTCAAGATATCACACGATATGGAAATGAAATATACAAGATAGTAATTCACACAAATCATAAAATAGAACAATAGTAGCAAGTATGAATTGCGGACTAGAAAGTGTTGGCCTAAATATTCTCTATGATATGGTAACCAACACAATATAATGAGGACAACAAGGATACTACCAAGCACAAGTAAGTTACACAAACTTACTTGAGCAATATCACAATATATGGGAGTGAATGACACAAGTTAGCAATTCACACTAATCACAAGATATATCAATGGTAGCAAGTATGAATTGCGAATATAAAGTGTAGGCCTAAATAAACTCTACAAGGAAATGGCCACCACAATATAATGAGGACAACAATATATAGTGAATGCAGGGTCAAGTTACCAAAGTAAACCACAAGTAAGGAGAAAGGGTTAGGGATAACCGAAGTCACGGAGACAAGGATGTATCCCGATGTTCACTTCCTTGGAGGGAAGTTAGTCACCGTTGGAGGGATGGGTGTTACCACGAAGGCTCACCCTATTCTCCTTGAGATATCACCACAAAAGAGATTCACAACCACTAGTGGTACACCTTGAGGCGGCCTCCAAACCTTCACAAACTGTTCGGGGGACAAATCACAAGTTGATTCCTCACCAGAGTACTCCTACCGCCTAGGAGTCTCCAACCTCCAAGAGTAACAAGATCAAGGGGAAATCCTCAAGACTTGCTCAAATCATGAATTTCTTTGGTCACAAGAGGGAGAGGGAGAGGATCTATCTTTTGATTGGAACAACTCTCAAGAACACTCACTAATCTCTCCGGGATCTAAGATTTGGTGTAGGAGAAGTGAGAGGGAGGCACTTGTGTTCTTGGGGCGATTTTGATGAAGTGGTCGACCCTCTCCCGAAGCAGGAGACGTATATTTATACCCCCAAGAAAATAGAGCCATTTCCCGCAGTTGTTGACCTGCCCGGATGATCTGGACGCATAACCGGATGATCCGGGCAATGCCCGGATGTCCTGGAAGGTCAATATACAATGTGGTGAAGTAGATACCTAGATGTCCGGGGTCTTAGCTGAATGATCCGGGAAATTCCCGGATGATCCGGGTGGGTAGCCGGATGATATGGCTAGCAAAATAAGCTACTTTGATGAATTTTACGAATAACCCGGATGATCCGGGCTGGAACCCGGATGATCCGGGCAAAGCCCGGATGATCCGGCCAAACCAAACTGCTGCAGCCCTGAAACTGTAACAGGCACAACTTTTACATCGGGACTCCCATTTTGATGATCTTGGGCTCGTTTTGAAGCTATGGAAAAAGCCCAGGTCCTAACATACAGAACAACCCAAGATCAACCAAAAATGAGGATGCAAAATATGAAAAGGTTTTATCACATATTTGAGTAACATATTTGGCTTTGGATTTTCTTTGGTATATAGGATAGGAGTGGAATTGTGTAGACAAGATGTTGACTTGAGAAAATCTATCATGAACCCCTTTGATCCCCTCTTAATAGTGCGGGATCCCTATATCTCAAGAATCATAAAAGAGCTACACTACATAGCTATCAAGAATCCGTTCTTAAGTGTATGTGTTCCTTCGGTGGTCATCACTCCACAACACTAACGTCGAAGGAACTAATACCTTTGACTCGGGACTTTCGCTTGAACTTGAAGTTGAAGTTTATTCTTGGCTCAAGTTGAATGGCAAGACATTGGTGAAGTCTTCAAGTAGCTCCCCCATACACAATATGGGAAGCTTTGCTTTGTATTTATGTTCACTTGTCCATCATGTGATCATCCACAAGCTTCAAGCATGTAATCCTTCAGGATAGTTATGTTGAACTTGTCCTTTTCAACCATGATCATCAACACTTGATGTCATCCTCTCATAGACGCTTGAAATCTCACTCTCTTGATGCGAGCCCATGAGAATCACCTAACCCTCAAAAACATATACAACACATAGTATGGGTTAGTACACAAAGCGCAATTGACAAATTCTTACCATACCACAAGATCTCATGTGGCACATGATTTGCGCTTGTGTGTTGACCATCTTTGAATTCAATCTTTGATCTTCATCTTGGTCAACATTTATCTTTGCTCCATGCTTAATATTGATGCACAACTATATGTATATGTCATTCATTCCGAATTCATTCAATATCCTTTTTGCATCACCCATGGAACAAACCTTTCTATATAACTTGATGTCATTGTTTCTTCATAGGAATTGTCATTCATTATCAAGTCTCAATGCATATATTTATGTTGATGGATTACATCCACCAATTCATCCAATATTCTTCATGCATTGCAAATGGAACTTTCCTTCAAATGTATATCTCAATGCAAACATTAGTCCATTAGGATTGTCATTTAATTACCAAGACCACACATGGGAACTACATGTACTTTCAATCTCCCCCATTTTGGTAATTGATGACAATCTCAAGAAGAGGGTTTATATAATGAATTTTTAAACAAGCATGCAATTTATTTGAGGATAAATTGTATACTTGGGGTGGTTGTACTATCATCAAGACACTACAAAAGCATTTGATGATAGTACACCCATAGTATATAGAGCAAACTCCCCCACAATATATGCATGTGTGAATGAACTTTGAATGTCATTGCATATATTGGTTGACATAAACTAGGAGAAGATTTCTCTATATACAATACTCATACATGCAATAAGAATATATAACAAGGGTAGATATGCATGAGTGACAACAAGAACTACAAAAGATATTTATCTTAAACCCTCTAAACTTCTCCCCCATTGGCAACAAATGCCAAAATGGAAGACAAAACATCTAGCAGAGCAATATAGTATGAGTTCCTCCTTGATGTGTGCATATCACAAAATGTGAGTGAAAATAAATGCACATATTCAATGATGGAAAATTAAACGAGCTCGGAATCTATAGAATGCAATCAAATACGAAGATATGAACTTTTCGTGTATAAAAATGTCTAGGTGGCCAATAATAATCATGATATTTATCCACAAAGAAACTCAGATACACAAAAAGAAAGGTTGCAATTGATAAGAACATGATATCCACAAGTGAATCCACTATTATACAACTTGAGCCTAATCATAATAGCAAGGCACATGGCACAAAGCACGGGCACAAATTGATCTCATTTGCATAAAACAAAGTGAAGCAAGCAATCAAAAGATTCGATGAGCCAAAAGGATAAAAGAATATTACAATTTGGGTAAAGGAGTGTTTTAAGGAAAATAGAGAAGCTCCACATGATTTGTGCACTATTTAGAATTTTTGTACTTGGATACAAGTGCACAAAATAGGATCATCACTCCCCCAAAATCGATAGGAATGCAAAACAATTGCAAGCAAGCATAGATCCTAGCATTTTCAACAAACATATGGTTGAGCAACATGTAAATGAGGCAACCTAGGAATAGGCACAACCAAAATGATATGTGTGAGTCACGTCAAAGCACTTGAGAAGACTAGTATAAGGATGAGAATTAAGCATCAACATAGCCTTGAGTAAATGAGATAAAAGGTGTAAGACATGTCTTTCCCACACAAATGAAGTTAAGAAGGTCACACACACATCAAGCAAATGGGTTCACAAGCTCACTAATAGAAAATTAAAAATCAAAGCTTGTGACAACCCATGATGAAGATAGGAAATAATAGGCTTGTCAAGACAAGCACGAAGACAACAATCTTCACCAAACATGAGTGCACTAAGATGCAAAGAGGTAAGACACGCACTCATACAACAAATGCTTCCACGGAGTCACCAAAGATATAAAAAGAGAATGAAATGGTGGACATGAAAGAATAAGGATATCAACTTGAGATGTAACTTCTCTCACGTGTATAAGATTCTAGGTAGATGACAATGATGATGATATATATCTACAAAGAAGGATGTACACATGAAATAGTTACAAAAGGAAAGAATAAGATATCCAAATGGGAGACATAAAGTATACCAATGAGATATTTGCTTGAAAGTATAGCACATGGACTAATATAATCTTATTGTATATTAATGAACTCCAAACACACAACCATCAAAGACATCACAACTAGCAACAAGAGATCATTGTTCGGATTCCATGAAGAGAACGAGTCAAGAAATTCATGCCATGATGCAACCTACACAAGGTTGAATGGAAGAAATGTATGCATGAAGTAGATCCTTGTTACCAAGATAGCATTGGAATGATGTAGTAGGTAATGGCTCAAGCTTGGCTCCAATTTCCTCATGGTTCCACCACCTTCATGAATAAGCCAAGTACCCAATGCTTCTCAAATGTACCTAAAGCAATTTAAGTACAATATGGTCCCCAAACTTATTGGGTCCGATGTAGTTAGCATAACTATCAAACATAGGGTAAAAACACTTAAATATGTGCACATCGATATGAATTTGAATTTCATGCACATCTTAGCTATTAGGAATTTCATGGATTTACCATATATATATTGGATCAAATAAAGCAAAGAAGGCATGCGAATTTACACATAGTAAATACGCATGCACATTCCTACCAAAATCCAGAGAGATACAAATTGGACAAATGAACACATAATCGTTAATACTTCCAATAACATCACTAGTCATTCATGTTGTCCAAAACGACTCAAAGTGAAAAATCAACATATGATAGCACACAAGTTCAACATATGAACCAAGGAAAACCAATGAGCATATAAGATATGCATTGCACACATACTCATGGGAATATCTCACTCAAAAAGATATAGGACACTATAAACAATGAGATAACAAACTACCATAACTCCATACAACCCAATAAGTTGAACTCGAACAAAATGGTGTTTCGAGTTTTCATTCGGTGTAGAAACCAAATAAGTACATGATCATCTATACTAACACAAGCATAACATGAGAGTTTATAAATAAACACAATCCTTGGAGAGCATATTATTAACATTCCAACTAGATAGATCATCATGCAAAGCAACAATTGGAATGGCTTTATTCGAATGATTTTCCAAATACGATTTTTAAGATAACCATGGGAAAAACCGCACAAGAATACCATACTCAAACAAAGCATTTCATGCCACAGAGATATAACATAATCTCAAATATAAATTAGAAGTGGCAAACTGGCAAACCTCTATTATTAATGTTCACACGAGAAGTGATATGCACAAAGTATATCACTCCCCCATAATGTGATAATCCATGTATTATCCACAAGAGGCAAATGAAACCCAACTAGGATAATTAATGGATGAGGATTTGAGTTGCAAATCAACTTTACATACCACATAGTAACTAGATAACATTGAACTAGCAATACTAGGTGGTATCCTACATATATACACATTTAAGGTTTGTGATATGCGTAAAACATAGCACTCCCCCATAATGTGATGATCCATTAATATCTCAAAAGAGCCAAGGAAGGTTCAACTAATGAAGCAATAAAGGCTCAAAACCACAGATACAACTATATGATGTGCATAGCAACCTACACATGCTAGATAACATGAATCAAGCATATTAGGAGGCACAACAAATACAAACACATGCTAGGAACAAAACCTAAACATGCATGGGGCTAGTAACTTTCAATGTAGACAATATAAATACAAGTTACCGCCACGAGGAGCATTGGAATGAGAAATATAATGATAATTCACTTGACTTGGTTTGAACCATAATGAATGGTGAGAATCATTCTTCTTCATGAACTAGCCAAGTCTCCAATGCCCTCCACACACCTATTGATCAAGTTAGAGCTTGATGGTCCCCAATCAAGTTGGGTCCTAAGAAATTAGTCACAATAGGCTTGGCAACCCAAATGGTCTTTTCTTTACTCAAACCACTTTGGGTGCCCACAAACTTGGCAAACAAATTGCCAACATTATCCTTTCTAAGTGAATAATGATCATTGACAATTGGAGGCTTAGAGACATTACCGTTAGGACATGATGAAGATATGTGTCCCTTCCCATGGCAAATATAGCAACATGTGCTTCCCCTTATCTTCTTCTTTACCTTCTCAACTTGGATAACATTATCTTGGTTAAGCATGGGAAGAGGACTTTAATTATCTTGAGATTGAACTTGAGGCCACTTCCCTTGATGCTTCACACTTGAAGCCTTCTTATTCAATGGACAAGATCTCACATGGTGTCCAACATTCGTGCACTTGAAGCAAATAATGTTGGCCAAATTCTTGACTTGATCTTGTCCCTTCTTCTTGTTCTTGGACTTATTCTTGTTGGAGATGAAATCAAGTTCAATTTTTTCTTGAGGGTTCTTTTGCACACTCAAGATATTATCACAATATTTTTCCAAGTCTTTCTTCAAACTGGTGACTTAGGCCTTGAGCTCTTTATTTTCCTCTACAAGGTTAGTATTAACGAAAGAACTAGAGGAAGTAGAAACTTCATTGTTAGAGCAACAAAGCATGGTGAGAAATTCATCGCAAGATGTACCAATATCATGTAGAGAGGAATTGCAAGGACTAGCACATGGCAATAAGGCATTTCTAGTAGAAGATGTGCTAATATCCACATGAGACTCACATGATTTTACCTTGGTGACCATAGCCTCATGAGATAACTTTAACCCATCAGGAGAGATTAGAAGATCCTCATGAGTGCCTGAGAGCTTTCTATGAGTTTCTTCCAATTTCCCATAATTGCTATTTAGCAAATCAAGTTGAGTCCTTAGCTCAACATTTTCTTTCAATATCGATGCTTCACACAAGATAGAGTTAGTAGCACAAGCATCATTATCAATATGAGAGGAGCATGTAGAAACTAGAGACTCCGCATGAGTAGCTTGAAGTTCCTCATGAGACTTAGAGAGTTTGGTGAGCTCTCCTTTTACATTCTTGTAGCCAAGGTCAAGGTGCTCAAAATCCTATTTAAGTTTACAATGAGTAACTTCTATCTCTTCTGTTAAAGACCTCAAGTCACTAAGACATTGATGAGCCTTAGCAAGTTCATGTTCAAGTTGTTCACTTTTCGCTTGCTCATTAAGAAATAAGTCATTATGTTTTTGAAAGCAAGCAAGAACATCTTGGAACCTTTTATAAGTGTTATTTTTAGCTCTATGAAGAGTTTTCCCAATCTCATAGAGAGTTTGAGTCAAGTCATCATCATCATCCTCATTACAACTATCATCATTATCACTAAGAGAAGATGATACATCGTCATTACCTCTTGCCATGAGGCACATGTGAACAGAGGGGGTTGATGATGATTCCTTTGGAGAATAGGGTTCTTCATCAATCAAGCATGCCTCATCTTTCTTGATTTCCTCTACATGGTTAGTTATAGTACAACTAGAGAAAAGCAAAGCATTTCTATCATGGCAACATGGGAGATCAAGCATATCATCACTAATGAGCTTAACACCATCATCACAAGATATTTCTTCACTCACCATGTCATTACCCTGTGGCACGCCACATGTTGGTGAAGTGGAAGATATTAGTGTCCAAGTAATTGGAGGTGGAAGTAATAGATAGTTCTTCATGATTTAAAATTGTGGAGAACTCCTCCATTAACTCCCTGAAAAGAATATTGTCTTGATCAAGATTAGACCCACCATATATATCTTCAAGCTTGGTCCAAGTCTCATGAGCCGACTTGCAAGTCGTGACTGCCTTAAACACGTCAAAGGTTAAAGATTGATGGATGACAAGAGAAGTATCACAATCAAGATACATATCCTCAAAAGATGGAGAAGGACCATCCTTTCAAATAGAAATTCCTACAAGAACAATTCGCAAAGCATTTGGACCCATGGCCCGGAAGCGACAGAGCATGCAAATTCTCCACAAGTGATGATTTGTGCCATCAAACTCAAAGGTGCCATTGTGCACTAACTAACTAGTCGACATCGATACTCTCTAGGCGGTGAAGCCTAATAAGGAGAGACCTTGCTCTGATACCAATTGAAAGGACCACGATGTCTCCTAGAGGGGGGTGAATAGGCGTTTTAAATTTTTTTATGGATTTGGCTATATCCTGATGCGGAAATAAACTAAGCGGATACTTTTCAAGCACAAATCCTAAATATACTAGGCTCAACTAAGTGCACTAACAACTTATTCTAAATAAGATGAGCACAACAAGGATACTAGTAAGCACAGGTAAGTTACACAAACTTACTCAAGATATCACATGATATGGAAATGAAAGATACAAGATAGTAATTCGCACTAAGAACAAAATAGAACAATAGTAGCAAGTATGAATTGCGGACTAGAAAGTGTTGGCCTAAATAATCTCTATAATATGGTAACCAACACAATATAATGAGGCCAACAAGGATACTACCAAGCACAAGTAAGTTACACAAACTTACTTGAGCAATATCACAATATATGGGAGTGAATGACACAAGTTAGCAATTCACAGTAATCACAAGATATATCAATGGTAGCAAGTATGAATTGCGAATATAAAGTGTAGGCCTAAATAAACTCTACAAGGAAATGGCCACCACAATATAATGAGGAGAACAATATATAGTGAATGCACAATCAAGTGACCAAAGTAAACCACAAGTAAGGAGAAAGGGTTAGGGATAACCGAAGTCACAGAGACAAGGATGTATCCCGATGTTCACTTCCTTGGAGGGAAGTTAGTCACCGTTGGAGGGATGGGTGTTACCACGAAGGCACGTCAACACCATGAAGGCTCACCCTATTCTCCTTGAGATATCACCACAAAGGCGATTCCCAACCACTAGTGGTAGACCTTGAGGTGGCCTCCAAACCTTCACAAACTTTCTGGGGGATAAATCACAAGTTGATTCCTCACCGGAGTACTCCTACCGCCTAGGAGTCTCCAACCTCCAAGAGTAACAAGATCAAGGGGGAAATGCTCAAGACTTGCTCAAATCACGAATTGCTTTGGTCACAAGAGGGAGAGGGAGAGGATCTATCTTTTGATTGGAACAACTCCCAAGAACACTCACTAATCTCTCCGGGATCTAAGATTTGGTGTAGGAGAAGTGAGAGGGTGCCACTTGTGTTCTTGGGGCGATTTTGATGAAGTGGTCGACCCTCTCCCAGAGTGGGAGACGTATATTTATACCCCCAAGAAAATAGAGTCGTTTCCCGCAGTTGTTGACCTGCCCGGATGATCTGGATGCATACTCGGATGATCCGAGCAATGCTCAGATGTCCAGGAAGGTCAATATACAATGTGGTGAAGTAGATACCCGGATGTCCGGGGTCTTAGCCGGATGACCCGGGTGGGTAGCCGGATGATCTGGCTAGCAAAATAAGCTCCTGTGATGAATTTTACGAATAACTCAGATGATCCGGGCTGGAACCCGGAAGATCGATCTTGGAGAGGACCCGGATGATCCGGCCAAACCAAACTCCTGCAGCCCTGAAACTGAAGCTGGCACAACTTTTACATCCGGACTCCAATTTTGATGATCTTGGGCTTGTTTTGAAGCTATGGAAAAAATCCAGGTCCTCACATAGAGAACCACCCAAGATCAACCAAAAATGAGGATGAAAAATATGAAAATGTTTTATCATAAATTTGAGTAACCTATTTGGCTTTGGATTTTCTTTGGTATATAGGATAGGAGTGGAATTGTGTAGACAAGATGTTGACTTGAGCAAATTTATCACGAACCCCTTTGATCCCCTCTTAATAGTGTGGGATCCCTATAACTCAAGAATCATAAAAGAGCTACACTACATAGCTATCAAGAATCCGTTCTTGAGTGTATGTATTCCTTCGGTGGTCATCACTCCACAACACTAACGTCGAAGGAACTAATACCTTTGACTCGAGCCTTTCATTTGAGCTTGAAGTTGAAGTTTATTCTTGGCTCAAGTTGAATGGCAAGACATTGGTAAAGTCTTCATGTAGCTCCCCCATACACAATATGGGAAGCTTTGCTTTGTATTTATCTTCACTTGTCCATCATGTGATCATCCACAAGCTTCAAGCATGTAATCCTTTAGGATAGTTATCTTGAACTTGTCCTTGTCAACCATGATCATCAACACTTGATTTCATCCTCTCATAGACACTTGAAATCTCACTCTCTTGACGTGAGCCCATGAGAATCACCTAACCCTCAAAACATATACAACACATAGTATGGGTTAGTACACAAAGCGCAATTGACAAATTCTTACCATACCACAAGATCTCATGTGGCACATGATTTGCACTTGTGTGTTGACCATCTTTGAATTCAATCTTCGATCTTTATCTTAGTCAACATTTATCTTTGCTCCATGATTAATCTTGATCCACAACTATATGTATATGTCATTCATTCCGAATCCATTCAATATCCTTCTTGCATCACCCATGGAACAAACCTTTCTATATAACTTGATGTCATTGTTTCTTCATAGGAATTGTCATTCATTATCAAGTCTCAATGCATATATTTATGTTGATGGATTACATCCACCAATTCATCCAATATTATTCATGCATTGCAAATGGAACTTTCCTTTAAATGTATATCTCAATGCAAACATTAGTCCATTAGGATTGTCATTTAATTACCAAAACCACACATGGGGACTACATGTACTTTCACGGGCAGAGTCTCAGGGGCTACTGTCTATATACAGGTTTATTCTTCTATATGAAAAGTTTTTTAAAAGATTACTTCGCATACCTCAAAGCCTGTCAGTAAGCTGCAGAAGGCTTCGTTCAGTCTGTTTTTAGCGGACTAAACCTTCTCCATAACCGCACCCATCAAGGTGTGGTGCTTCTCCACGACGGAAGCACTTTGCAGTGGTTCCTCCAGAGCATGAGGCACCTCCGGATTAGTGGAGGCAGTCGGTGGAGCTGCGGCTCCTCCCCCCCCCCCCCTCTTTTGAAGGGGGTTGCTTACCTGATCCCGAAGCCATGTTGGTCTCCGAAATGGTGTTCTGCGGGGGCCCGGATTGTTGGAGCTCCCCACCGTCGGTTGTCATGGGGGTTGCCTCCCCCAAGTCTTCGGCGACTGAGGTATTAACCTCAGGCGCTTTCTCGACGGCTTCGTTCGCCCACCCCCCCCCTCCTCGGCCAGGAGAGGTCCTTCGGGACGACACTTCAGTGTCCTCCGTGGCAATAGGCGAGGGGGCTCACGGCGGCGTGTCACTCTCTGCCATTTCGGGCGGCAGAGAGTTCCCCTCCGATAATGGAGTTTGCGGGAGCTCCCGGGGAGGGCTGAAAAGCAAATAACAAAATAACTTATATAGTGAAAGCAGGTAGACCGAAGATAACAAGTAAGTTTTTGAATACTTACGATTCGGCCAGGGGCTTCACCCTGGGAGGTCTCTTGGGGACTAGTTCGGACTCTGAGTCTGAACTGTCCAGGAGGGTCACCTTCCCTCTCTTGGGCGCCTCCCCCTTCGGGTCCTTGGAGGTCATCCTCTTATTCTTCCTCCCCTTACGAGGGGAGTTGCTTTCCACCTCCTCCTCCTCTTCTTCCTCGTCTCCGTCATGGGAAGAGAGGGCTTCGGTCTCTCCATACACTATGTCTGAAGGACCTTTGTGGCGGGGGGCGCCCTTGGCCTCCTTGCCTTTCTTCTTCTTGGCCTTCTTCTTCGGCGCCTGATAGGGCGCCAGGACCAGCATCTTCGTAAGCTGGTGTGTGGCCGGGTTCTCAGGCAGCGGTCTCAGACAGTTGATCCACTCCGCCTTTGTCATCCAGCCATGTATGGAAGGCAGTCGATATAATCTTTATTATATTCGAAGTATTGACCGGATAGGTCTTTGGAAAGATTAAGCTTACCGCCGAGGCCGGGTTCTCGATGTCGAGTCCGATGTCCTCGGTCTTCATCGACCAACTTTTCTGGGCCTTGAAGAGCTACTTCCATATATCTTTGTGCGTGGTGCCGAAGAAGCGCTTCAAAGTCCATGGCTCCTTCGGATTGAACTCTCACATGGGGGAGGCCCGGAGTTGGCAGGGAAGGATACGGCGAAAGAGCATCACTTGAATCACGTTTGTGAGACCAGTGTTCGCACCCAACACATTGGAGATGCGTTTCTATAGCATCTTCACCTACCCCCAATCAAGGCCCTTGGCGGTCCATGAGTTGAGTCTCATGGGGGGTCCAGATCTGAAGTCAGGCATGGCCGCCCATTTGGCGTTGCGGGGTTTGGTGATGTAGAACCACTCCTGCTGCCACACCTTGACAGTCTCAACGAATGCCCTTTGGGCCAGACGGTGTTGGGGAGCTTGCTTACCATGGCCCCGCCACAGTCCGCGTGCTGTCCATCGACCACCTTCGGCATCAGATTGAAAACCTTGAGCCATAGGCCGAAGTGTGGCGGGATGCGGAGAAGAGCCTCGCACACGACGATGAATGTCGATATGTGGAGGAAGGAATTTGGGGCTAGATCGTGAAAAACTAACCTGTAGCAGAACATGAGACCTCGGACGAAGGGGTGGAGGGGAAACCCTAGCCCTCGGAGGAAATGGGCGATGAACACGACCCTCTCACCAGGCTCCGGAGTAGGAATAACATGATCTTTGTCAGGGATCCTATGCGCGATATCCGCGGACAGATAGCCCGCGCTCCGGCGATCCTTGACGTCCTTTTCAGTGATGGAGGAGGCCTCCCACTTGCCCTTGGAACCGGACCCGGACATTTCTGGGAAAGGTGGTGGCAGTGAGAAAGATCGGAGTTTTGGGGCGCTGGAGCTTGGAGGCTAGAAGACATAAGCTAGAGGAAGGCATGGGGAAAAAGGAGGGATCTTTATCCTCTTATAGACGGTGAAAATACCAAACGTTCCCCTCTCAAGCCATAAACCTCACCTGTTCCCAACGAGATCGTGCATAAGGCACGATTGGGTTACCCAAACCATATTAATGAGAATCCCGTAATGGGCGGGCCTGCTCTCTATTTTGACAAGACGTGCCAATGGAGGCTAAGCCTCGAAACGCGAAACGGGAGGCGTGAAAACGGTTCGAAATATTAAAGAGTCAAGTGTGACACTTCGCCGAAAAAGTTGTCGATAAAAGACATTGTTCCTGTTGTGACATCTTGCCTTCGTGGCTAAGGGTTGTATTGATTATACAGAGCCAGACATAGTTCCTTCATACGGGAAGCTAACTTAAAATGTTCAGGAGAAGGAACCTGCCTTGCAATGCCGAAGATAATCCGTGTGCCGAACACATCATCATCGAAGACTAGTTCAGGGGCTATTGAGGGAGTCCTGGATTAGGGGGTCCTCGGGTGTCCGGTCTATTCGATATGGGCCGGACTGATGGGCCATGAAGATAAAGCAGAAGACTATCCCCCGTGTCCGGGTAGGACTCCTATATGCGTGGACGGAAAGTTTGGTGTCCGGATGTACTATTTCCTTCCCTTATGAACCGACTCTGTACAACCCTAGGCCCCTCCAGTGTATATATAAACCAGAGGGTTTAGTCCGTAGAGGCTATCAGAATAATCATAGGCTAGACAGCTAGGGTTTAGCCATTACGATCTCGAGGTAGATCAACTCTTGTAACCCTCATACACACCGAATATAATTGAGCAGGACGTAGGGTTTTACCTCCATTAAGAGGGCCCGAACCTGGGTAAACATCGTGTCCCTACTGTCCCTTGTTACCATCGATCCTCAGGCACACAGCTTGGGACCCCCTACCCGAGATCTACCGATTTTGACACCGACACTCACCAAGATGGTCCCGGAGCTCTATCTCGGCCTCTGGGATCCCTCCTGTTGTCGGGCTCTATCTGGGTCATACGGGCATCGTGTTAGGCAAGCTGTAGGGTTCCCCTTTGAGAGGCCACCCTCGGTGTATTGCACCGTCAACGTACACTGGCCAATCGGAGCAGGACAGTGACGATGACCTTGATCCAGAGGAACTTACGAGCGATCCAAAGAAGAGGGCTAGAGGAGAAAGCTTCAACATGCGGGAGGACTAGTTGTTGTGGGATGCACAGTTGGCCACTGGCATCGATCCGATCCATGGCAGGAAGCAAAAAGGCGCAATATTTTGGGCTAACATTCATGCTGGTTCCATGAACACAAGAATTTTGACCCCTACCTCAACGAGCTCATCCGCAATCATGGGATCAAGTCGCTCAACCATCAATTGTACATGATTCAAGAGGTTGTGAGCAAGTATTGCGGCCATTTGAAACAACTAATCAGTCGGTGGCCAACTGAGTTGGTTATCTGGCCGGATATGCAACTTGTTGATCGGATATGCTCTATGTGTTGTCATTTGGCTGCTTATACAACTTATTAATAATGTTTTTTAGCCCTCTTGTGCATGCAACTTGTTCTTGAAGGTGGAGAAGAGGAGATTCGTCCTCATGCATGGTTGGTTTAATTTGAATGGGCAACCCAAGTGGATCCATTGCCAACTCCACCAAGACCGCCGGCGTCAACGCCGAGCAATAAGCGGCTAATCCAACCGACCCAACAAAAGAATCATCCAAAAAGGTTAGAAGAGTGTTGCCGGAGAAAGAAGTGGGATGAGGAGAAGGAGAAGTGAGAAGGGGCAGCGGCCAAGATGACAGAGAGGTTCAAGGACATCTTGGTGAAGAAGTAGGAGACATGTGTCAAGTGTTCTGACATGAAGGAGAGAATGAAGGCCAAGAGGTTTAACATCTTGATGGCGACGACTGAGAAGAAACTTAAGCTCGAAGAGAGGAGGGTTGCGCTCGGGCCGCTTCAGAGGGTATGAAGATGTTGACCATGAAGATGGATGAGTTGGTTGACGATGCAAGGATGAACATGCAAGCCGTTCATGTTAGGATGTTGAAGCGCTTGTCGGCCGAGCTGTAGGCATCTGATGAGGTGAACGGTGAGTAGGAGTCGGCGGCAAAGTGAGCGTCGAGGCTCGGATATCCGGTCTGGCAGGGCAAAAATGCCGGGTTTTTTGCACGGACTGCCGGACTGATAGTTTGTGATCGGGCATATGTAATACTACGTGTATCCGCCTCTGTTTTGGTTGTGATTGGGTGCAATGAAAACCATGCTTTAACTTGCTAGTTGGGAGTAATTTAGACTAGTAACATGCATACTCGATAGTGGGTAGTGTCATAAGTGTGGTAAAAAAATATTTTCATTTATTACTTTGTAGAGTCATTTTTGCATTGCGAAGCGCTATGTGATGGTAACATATTATGTTACTCTATTTGTCTCTCTTCTTTTTAATTACTTGCCACATCATTTTGTTACTCCTAGTATGACCAATCTTTTTTTGAAAAAGAAAGGTGGCTGGCTGCCAACCTTATATTTCAAAACAGGCAAAGCCTGATGAAGTAGCCAATACAAAACACAACTTGGTCATTGCACCCGAGTGCAAAGCACAAGCATAAGAGGAGATCAAGGGGGGAGGGGGTGAGAGTTAGGAAAAAACCATCAAACAACCATCAAAAGAAAACACACAGCACTAAGTAGTGAGATTCTGGCACCATAACTGAATGTCATCCTTTGCAAGCTGGTTAGAGGCTCTGTTACTCCAGAGACGTAGCAGGTTTGCAGCATATAAACGAGTGTAACTCGCAGACCAAACCTTGTGGTTGAAAACCCTGTCGTTTCTGGCATGCCATAAAGTGACAGCACAGGCAGCGAAAGCAGCATTCCATTGGCGTTTGAAGCTGAGTTGATATGTTGTGCTTGCTGAACAAAATCTAGGATGCCAGGTGCCGAAGTAGCCAAAGTATCCAGAGCCAGCTTACTCCAAAGAAAGGATGCTGAGCCGCATCGGAGCAGCAGGTGGTTAGCGGACTCCACCGCAGGACAGGCACCACAGTGAGCAAACGGTGCCACCGCAGACCATCCTTTTTTAACCATATTATCTCTGGTGTTGAGTCGTCCTTTGAACGCGAGCCAAAGAAAAACCCTGTGTTTTAGAGGTACCAAAGATACCCAGACCCAGGGCTCGAAGGAGGCGAGCACACTCCTGAAGGTGAGAAGGCCGTAGAAATACCATGTAGAGAGCTTGCCAGGACCCAAGGAAGGTAGCCGCGCGTCCTCATGGAGTAGGTTTGGTGAAACGGATGATAACTGTTCCTGCAAGGCCAGCAGCTGAACTGAAGCTGTGTGAGAGAGGTTAGGATGTAGCTAAAGAGCCCATGAGCCATTGGCATACTGGGAGGACACCGAGCAATCTGGGTTGGACGCGAAGGAGAACAAAGTGGGGTATAGAAGGCGGAGTCGACCCTCATCCAGCCAGTGATCATTCCAGAAAGACACCAAAGTGCCATAGCCTATAACACATCTCGAAGAATTGATAACCAGAGGGACCTGCTCCTTAAACCCTTTCCAGATAGCCGCGTCCCTACTGCGAGAGTTATGAGGAACAGCAGCTTGGCAGTAATGATTCGCGAACCATTCATAGCATGGTATGTCTGAACTTTGCAAGATCTTGGACACAAACTTGCACATGAGAGCTTGATTGTGGGCTTGTAGCTGACGAACACCCAGGCCACCATTGGGGTGTGGTAGAGAGACCGTGTCCCAAGCAACTAAGCATTGGCCTCCCTTAACCTTGTTCTTGCCTTGCCATAGAAAAGCACGCAGCAGACATTCCAACTTCCCAAGGGATTCCATAGGCCAAGCAAAGCAGGACATGAAATAGC